>NC_084621.1:35619477-35711977 GCF_033978795.1 Nerophis ophidion | reverse complement strand
CAATGTTGGTTTCCGGCCATGTTGCTTACTTGGAGTGATTTCTCCAGATTCCCTAAACCTTTTGATGATATTATGGACCGTAGATGTTGAAATCCCTAAATTTTTTGCAATTGCATTTTGAGAAACCTTGTTCTTAAACCGTTTGACTATTTGCTCACGCAGTTGTGGACAAAAGGGTGTACCTCGCCCCGTCCTTTCTTGTGAAAGACTGAGCATTTTTTTGGAAACTGTTTTTATACCCAATCATGGCACCCACCTTTTACCAATCAGCTTGCACAACTGTGGGATTTTCCAAATAAGTGTTTGATGAGCATTCCTAAATTTTATCAGTATTTATTGCCACCTTTCCCAACTTCTTTGTCACGTGTTGCTGGCATGAAATTCTAAAGTTAATGATTATTTGCACAAAAAAAAAGTTTAACAGTTTGAACATCAAATATGTTGTCTTTGTAGCATATTCAACTGAATATGGGTTGAAAATGATTTGCAAATCATTGTATTCCGTATATATTTACATCTAACACAATTTCCCAACTCATATGGAAACGCGGTTTGTATATATATACACACACACACACAACACACTGGTCACTGGTCACTCCCAAGTTCTTTTGGATGACATATATGTTGAATAAAAAGGACCACTGAGACAGAATAGTACTTGGCCAAGTTTTACTAAAGCTTTAGGAGACCAGCCCTTACAATGCAACCATAGCATCATCAAGAGAGAAGTTCTAAAAAATAAGACAACAGAAGTTAACTCTTATAATGAGAAAGCCGCCCTCCCCCTCACAGAGAGGGATGCACCTGCTAAAAAGAAGAGGGACCTTTCCCTCCAAGGAATGGAACTCAATCAACCTTCCCTTTTGAGGCGTGAGTCATTATGTTTGTGCAAGACACTGGTTGCTCGAGGACCAAATATGGAAATCAACAACAAATAATAAAAAAACAGAAGTACACCGGACGCACGAACATCTCCAGAGCGTAAAAGTATGATCACACAATACAATGTTATACTAAAGCATCAAAGCATATCAAAACTATAGAAATTCTCCACAGTCGATATATACATAAACTGTGTATATACATATATAGAAATAAGTTATGTTTGCTTGTGTGTGTACGTGAATAAAGCATCAGTCAAGGGGGCTTCAGTGTGTAACAAGTACTTTAAAGTAGAGCAAAGTGGACCTTGAAAAAGTTATGATTTAACACACACACACGTTTCTCTCTCTTGGCATTTCTGTGCGCCGTGAAAGAGCAAAGAGAGAATTTCGGCTTTGGTAAATGAGATTTTTTTTTGCGACAACAATGCTGATGTCAGCATCATCGGGTGCAGAATGTGTCAAAGAATAGCTCTTGTTTGTTGAACCAACTTGGACATCGCAATGAATAATCCCAACCATGCACTTTTGTGTCAGTAGTAGCTATATTTGTGCATGTGGATGTTTCACTAATTTGATTTGAAACCGTGGATGTTTTCTATGCAACCTTCGATATATGACACTCTCACCCAAGGCTGCGGGATGCAATTGTTCATCCTATTGAGCACAGACAACTTTTATTTCGGAGAGGATAAACATCTCCAGGCATTTGAGAGTGGCAATCAATGTGTTTTTCATCCGCCTCAACATGTGAATGTGCGGCGTTAAGGAGGCTGCCAAGTAGCGACTGCATCAGACCTTGTGGCTGGGTCATGCAACTCTGCCCTTAGGGGCTGCAACCTGCAGAGAAAGCATCCTCTTAAAAACACACACACGCAGTCTGTGCACATTGTTACACGCCAAATGAGTTCCCCTGAGAGTGCCTGTCTCTTGTCCTGATGTTGCTTGGAGACTGTCGCCTGGCAAAGCTCGCACATGCTCCTCTCTTCTCTTTCGGCATTGTTGTACAAGAGACCCTACACTTGTGCACTACATACACAGGACACACAACTGTGTTTTTTTTTTAGGAAAAAAAAGCAAACAAAAAGGTTGTAAATCTCTGCATGGGCTTTGCTTACTCTGCATTTGCACGCTGAGAATTACAGCGCTATGCTTCTCGTCCTCAGTGGCAGGCAAGCAGTTTTATCACCCAGCTCTCCCTTAAAGTTCAGTAATTACACACAAGCGGAGTATTTTGGAGAGATAAATCTGCGGGCTGCGTAAGAAATTTTTTTTTTTGCTATTGCTTTTTTTTTTTTTTTTCACTGAGAAAGCAAATTTGTGTGTTGCATAGCCATGTGTGTGCAACTTCAAGCAACATGCAGCAGCATTAATAGGAAGATTCATGTTCTTTTTGTGCCTCAGTTTTGCTGACTGTTCCACCAAACGTGCTGGTTTGCCAATAAAAAGAAAAAAAAAAGTTTACCAGTATTTGCGAGCCGTGACGGCCTCTTTGACAACACAGCACGCAAGCTGCTCTTGGATAATTCAGCCGTCTTAACCGACACTTAGAGACTTAAAATGCCCGGGCCGCACCCTTCCCTCAGCTCCGAGTGGCGCTTTGCTGACATCTTAATGTCCAAATGTTAACTTTAGTGGCCCAGTTTGACAGGGATGGCAACTCACCGACACAGAACATGATCTGGCAACGGCATGCTTATGTTGCAAGAACGTGCAAGATAGGTTGTCAGAGCTCGAGGTCACATTCAAGCATGGTAGCACAACTATGACGGAATTTAAAGGCCTACTGAAACCCATTACTACCCACCATGCAGTCTGATAGTTTATATATCAATGATGAAATATTAACGTTGCAACACATGCCAATACAGCTTTTTTAGTTTACTAAATTGCAATTTTAAATTTCCGGGGAGTTTTGTCTTGAAAACGTTGTGTAATGATGACGTGTACGCAAGACGTCACAGGTTTTTAGGAAATATGAGCGCTACGCACACACACACAGCTAAAAGTCGTCTGCTTTAACGGCATAATTATACAGTATTTTGGAGAACTGTGTTGCTGAATCTTTTGCAATTTGTTCAATTAATATTGGAGAAGTCAAAGTAGCAAGATAGAGTTGTGAAGCTTTAGCCTTTAGCCACACGAACACACCGTGATTCCTTGTTTAAAATTCCTGGAGGTGAAAATTCACTATGGATCAGAGTGCGGTCAAGCGAACATGAAACATGACGGTTCGGTGAGAAAATTGTGGTTAAAAAGTCACTTCTTACCGGAGAAAAGCTGAGCTTGCCCCGTCCATATCTGCCGTCGACTCCCCTGAGACACTGCGCGTCAAGACACCTGTGGATGTACACCTCCGACTATCAGGTACTATTTAACTCACAAAAACACTAGCAACACAATAGAAAGATAAGGGATTTCCCAGAATGATCCTAGGAAATGTGTCTAAAAACATCGGAATCTGTCCCAATGCAATCGCATTTATTTTTATTTTTTTTCTAGTCCGTCGCTATCAATATCCTCAAACACGAATCTTTCATCTTCGCTCAAATTTATGGGGAAATTGTCGTTTTCTCGGTCCGAATAGCACTTTTTGTTGGAGGCTCCCATTAAAAACAATGTGAATATGTGAGGAGCCCCCACACTTGCGACGTCATCGTCTGCGACTTCCAGTAGAGGCAGGGCTTTTCTCTTAACCCCGAAAGTTGCAAACTTTATCGTGGATGTTCTCTACTAAATCCTTTCAGCAAAAATATGGCAATATCGCGAAATGATCAAGTATGACACATAGAATGGACCTGCTATCCCCGTTTAAATAAGAACATCACATTTCAGTAGGCCTTTAAGATGTTTAGAAAACAAGAAGTGTCTAGTAATAGATGAATGAACATTTAACATCTTTGTTGTCGTTATTGAAGACTTGTGTTGGCGATGACCGGAGAGGGTGGGGAGGGGAGAGCCACATAAACACCACTGTTTTCCTTCTTGAATTCAATAGTTTTCCTCACCTTTATCAAAATGCTGCCATCTCTTGCAGCTTGCTTTGGCCCAATGGTGGCTTATTGCAGTCTTTCTTAAATACTGGTAGGCTACCTGGAAATTGATGTCGGCACTCAATGGTAGAGATTAGTGTGGTCCCGATACCAATATTTTGGCACTGGTACCAAAAAGATTTTGATACTTTTCGGTACTTTTTGATACTTTTCTAAATAAAAGGGGACCATAAAAAATTGCATTATTGCCGTTATTTTAACAAAAAATCTTACAGTACATTAAACATACGTTTTCTTATTGCAGGTGTGTCCTTAAATAAAATAGTGAACATACTAAACAGCTTGTCTTTTATTAGTAAATAAGCAAACAAATGCTCTTACTTTAGTCTGCTGATAAATGCAGTAACACATTGTGTCATTTTCCATTCTATTATTTTAAGGACAAGTGGTAGAAAATGAATTATTAATTTACTTGTTCATTTAATGTTAGGGTTATTGGCAACACTAAAAAATTGGCCCTAGTGTGTGAATGTGAATGTGAGTGTCAATGTCGTCTGTCTATCTGTGTTGGCCCTGTGGTGAGGTGGAGACTTGTCCAAGGTGTACCCAGCCTTCCGCCCGGATGCAGCTGTGATCTCCAGCATACCCCGTGACCCCAAAAAGGGACAAGCGGCAGAAAATGGATGGATGGAAGCTGTTGCCAAAGTATGAGATTGAAACTGGATTGGAATTAGAGGGCAAAAATAAATTAAAGTTTAAAATCCCAACAATTGTCACACACACACAATGAGTGTGGTGAAATGTGTCCTGCATTTGACTCATCCCCATGTTCACCCCCTGGGAGGTGAGGGGAGCAGTGAGCAGTAGCGTGTGCTGCGCTCGAGAATCGTTTGATGATTTAGCCCCCAATTCCAACCCTTGATGCTGCGTGCCAAGCATCAAGGCAGTGGGTCCCATTCTCAGGGCAGATACTCGAGCTGGTAGATCAGAACATTCCTATCTACTTCCTACAGCTCCCTCCCCCCATTCTCACCACATTCTACAGAGGAACTATAGAGAGCCTGCTGACCAACAGTATCTCTGTCTGGACTGGAGCCTGCAATGCCTCAGACTGGAAGTCTCTCCAGATAGTGGTGAGCACGGCGGAAAAGATTATCTGGACTTCTCTTCCTCCTATCCAGGAGATCGCAAAAAGCCGCTACCTGACCAGGGCTCAGAAAATCTGCAAAGACTCCTCCCACCCCCACCAATAACTGTTTTCACTGCTGGACTCTAAGAAGAGGTTCCGCAGCCTCCGTAGCAGAACCTCCAGGTTCTGTAACAGCTTCTTCCCTCAGTCCGTAAGACTCTTGAACGCATCATAATTAAATTATCCCCTCAATTCCCCCCAAAATGGATTAACTCGCTGGAATAAAATGTGAAAAAGTGCAATGTATTTATCTGTACAGTAATCTATTTATTTATATCTGCACCTTATTGCTTTTTTTTTTATCCTGCACTACCAAGAGCTAATGCAACAAAATTTCATTCTTATTTGTACTGTAAAGTTCAAATTTGAATGACAATAAAAAGGAAGTCTAAGTCTAAGTCTACTATATCAACAAGTTAAATCATCAAAGAGTCAACTATTTTTAAACACCTCTACCTCATACCCCAAATTGGAGGTATTGACCACGATTTTTGAGTCGACATTTTGCCTCATCTCATTTTTGATTAGGTTTTGAATACTATTTTCCTTGCAAGCTTTTCTACTACTGAGCCACTCAAGTTCAAAGGCACTACATTTGATTAAATGAATGCTAATATTTAGGTTTAAGAACATAAATGATTTCCAAAGAATTCCTATAGTGGAAAAAAAATAATTTTGCACTAATAACTTATTTTTTTCAATTGTCTCAACTGAATTATCTTCACTTCAATCTGGATTTGTATTCTTTCTGTTTACAACGCTCGCTTGTTTTCAAGCCGATTCCTTGTTTTGTGTGTTTGTCAGCTGCACGGTAAGCTGCACTGCGACGACCAGCCCGTGTTGGAGCACGTCGAGCAGCTGCTGAGCGAGTTGGGAGGAGAGATGGAGGCCGAAGAGGGAGATGCGGGCATCGACGATGACTACGAACCTGCTAGTGATGATGAAGAGGAGGAAGCAAAGGAGGAGACAGCCATGGAACATTGACCACACCCCTTTTTTTGCCTCCTGCCTGCGCTCTGTAATGTCACATTTTCCTTTCAATATGTCTACGACATACATTGGTTACGCCTGCTTGTATTCTAGGGAGTCCATTAAACTCTAACAGTTTATCTTAACAGTGTTTTTTATAGTCTCTCTTTTCCCCATAAATAGTATTCTTCTTCTTTGTAAAGTATTGAACAATAACAACAACAAAAAATACACTGTAAAATAACACTCCATTCATGCAGAACAATTGCTTTCCCTCTTCGGCCTTATCTAGTAGTTTTTTTTCCACATAAATAACTCATGTTTGAAAAACGACAGCAAAAAGCATACCAAAATGTCATTAAAAAGTGGCGCTCTTTAAAGGGAAAATGCACTTTTGTGGGGAATTCTGTCCATCATCCACAATCCCTATGTAAGACAAGAACAATTTTTTTTTTTTTTAATGCATTCTAATGCGTATATAAATATGGCAAGTATGAGGTGGCTGACGTTAAAGTTTGACGTCATGTCCTGGGCATGACGTTAAAGTGCATCCGGCAGTGGAGGCTCCTCTATGGGGTCTTGGGGCACTAGGAGGTTAACCCCTTTACTACTGTTACCCCAGGTGGTCCTTGGCAAAGGCCTAGTACCTGACTGCCCCCTAGCCAGGGATACAATGAAGCCCTTAACGGAGGAGCAGGCGGAAGACGGTAGATGTAAGAACTACCACAACAGCTGTGATGGTGGAAGAAGGCACCCCTATATCCATGTGAGACCATTTTTGGGGAAATAATGACCCAAGACCTCAATGGAACAGGCTTAGGATGATTGCTAACCCTATGGAGCATCACAAGGGCAGGGATGGCGGATGAAAGCTGCAGCAGAAAAAGGTCCCCAGTCGTCTTGGACTCCATGCCACTGGACCCTAAACCTGATCTGTCAAGGATCGTGTGGTGACTGTCTCCCCACGTTAAACAAAGTCACGCACAGGCATCCTCAAAGGGATACACCCCTACAAGGAGGACCGTCATACTCGCTTCGAGTGACCACCGAAGATGATGATGAGGTGGCTGACAATGCATGGGGAGTACTCTATTGCACCCAAAACACCCTCATCCAAAATCCGGTAACAAAATTCTCCATTTGCATGTTGTGATATGTAAATATATATATAAATATATAGCATGTTTGAAATAAACTGAAACCATAACCAAACAAACTGATTGTCGCGGAAGTGTCACTCTTGACATTAACCAAGTGTTATCAAAATTGTTAGTATGAGCTCTAACACTGAGGAACTACTTTTAGTGACGCCGTGATCACAGACCACCAACTGGCTTATGCAGCTATTTTAACATTGAGCCGGGAAACTGCTGCATCAACTCTGAGTTGGTGAAATTTAATTCGAGATTGTAAATGGGTTATACTTGTATAGCAGTTTTCTACCTTCAAGGTACTCAAAGCGCTTTGACACTATTTCCACATTCACACAGACATTCGCAGACTGATGGTGGGAGCTGCCATGCAAGGCGCTCACCAGGACCCATTAGGAGCAAGGGTAAAGTGTCTTGCTCAAGGACACAACGGACGTGACTAGGATGGTAGAAGGTGGGTATTGAACCAGCAACCCTCAGATTGCTGGCACGGCCACTCTACCAACTTCAACTTGGTCAGCTTGGATATTCAATTTATGGCCAGAAAGACACGAAAATACGCTCGTTTGTGGCCCTTTTTTTTACCTGCATGACTTTTATGATTAATTCTTTATCTAAACAGGAATATATAAACATCCCATCAACCGGCATCCAAATGAGATCAAATATTGGACAGTAAGTGAATGTTTTATAATGTTCATTGTTTCCTTTTTAAGCAGCTCCTTGCTGGAATTGTTTATCACTAAGCTTCTAAAACTTCTAGATAATCCTCATTATGTTCATGCTCAAAAATACAAGGTTCTGCATCATCATTTGTCCTAAAGTAGTCGTTGTCTATCATGAAGTTTGCCACCATAGTAGTGTTGTTGTTGAAGGATGCGTTTGTGTACCAACCCCGTTTCCATATGAGTTAGGAAATTGTGTTAGATGTAAATATAAACTGAATACAATGATTTGCGAATCATTTTCAATATGCTACAAAAACAACATATTTGATGTTCAAACTGAAAAAAATTTTTTTCTTTGCAAATAATCATTAACTTTAGAATTTGATGCCAGCAACACATGACAAAAAAGTTGGGAAAGGTGGCAATAAAGACTGATAAAGTTGAGGAATGCTCATCAAACACTTATTTGGAACATCCCACAGGTGTGCATGCTAATTGGGAACAAGTGGGTGCCAGGATTGGGTATAAAAACAGTTTCCCAAAAAATGCTCAGTCTTTCACAAGAAAGGATGGGGTGAGGTACACCCCTTTGTCCACAACTGCGTGAACAAATAGTCAAACAGTTTAAGAACAACGTTTGTCAAAATGCAATTGCAAGAAATTTAGGGATTTCAACATCTACGGTCCATAATATCATCAAAAGGTTCAGAGAATCTGGAGAAATCACTCCATGGAAACCAACATTGAATGAACGTGACCTTCGATCCCTCAGAAGGCACCGTATCAAAAACCGACATCAATTTCTAAAGGATATCCCCACATGGGCTCAGGAACACTTGAGAAAACCACTGTCACTAAATACAATTCGTCGCTACATCTGTAAGTGCAAGTTAAAACTCTACTATGCAAAAAAGCCATTTATCAACAACATCCAGAAACGCCACCAGCTTCTCTGGGTCTGAGATCATCTAAGATGGACTGATGCAAAGTGGAAAAATGTTCTGTGGTCTGACGAGTCCACATTTCAAATGGTTTTTGGAAATATTGGACATCGTGTCATCCGGACCAAAGGGGAAGCGAACCATCCAGACTGTTATCGACGCAAAGTTCAAAAGCCAGCATCTGTGATGGTATGGGGCTGCATTAGTGCCCAAGGCATGGGTAACTTACACATCTGTAAAGGTACCATTAATGCTGAAAGGTACATACAGGTTTTGGAACAACATATGCTGCCATTTAAGCGCCGTCTTTTTCATGGACGCCCCTGCCTATTTCAGCAAGACAATGCCAAGCCACATTCAGCACGTGTTACAATAGCGTGGCTTCGTAAAAAAAGAGTGCGGGTACTTTCCTGGCCCGCCTGCAATCCAAAACTGTCTCCCAATCGAAAATGTGGGGCGCATTATTAAGCGTAAAATACGATAGGTTTTAGGATGTTTTATGAGTGCTTTTGTGGCAGAGCAGATTGAATCCCATTACCTCCATTGTTAGCCGATATTTGTTAGCGAGTTAGTTTATGCAATTAATCACAACGCCACTAAAAGTAGTTCTGCAATAACGTTTAAAATAACAATATCGCTAATACTAGGCTAATATTTAGGCCACAACATATAAATGGAGCATTGTTGGCGGACTTTGGAGGGTGTCATGGGCGCAATTGAGTACTCCCATTCACTGCACTGTAGAGTGCGAGCATTTTAGTCGCATTTGCGACTAAAAACAGGTTGTGTGAGTTTTGGGGGAAAAAATTAACACACGCGCAAATAAAGATTTTAACATTTCATTGCAATTTGCTACCAAAGTAAATCCATCCAAAGTTAATAAAATTTTGGCAATCTGTATAGCATGTTTGAAATAAACTTAAACCATCCAACCACCATTGTTGCTACATCTGCAAGTGCAAGTTTAGTGGCTGCGTGGCGTAGTGGGTAGAGCGGCCGTGCCAGACACCTAAGGGTTGCAGGTTCGCTTCCCACCTATTGACATTCAAATCGCTGCCGTTGTGTCCTTGGGCAGGACACTTCAACCTTTCCCCCGGTGCCGCTCACACTGGTGAATGAATGATAGGTGGTGGTCGGAGGGGCCGTAGGCGCAAACTGGCAGCGACGCTTCCGTCAGGGCAGCTGTGGCTCCAGATGTAGCTTACCACCACCAGGTGTGAATGAATGATGGGTTCCCACTTCTCTGTGAGCGCTTTGAGTATATAACAATAGAAAAGCGCGATATAAATCTAATCCATTATTATTATTATTATAACCAAATGGACGGTGATTGTCGCGCAAGTGGCACTCTTTTTTTGTTTCTGTGCTACAAAAAATGTATATGTGCTAATAATTTTTTTCATTTAGTGTTCTACAAGTGAAAATGCAAAGCGTATAGCACTGATTAGCTGCATTGTTAGGCACCTCGTACTTGCCAGTTTTATGTGTAAGAATGCATAAAAAAATAATGTGTTCTTGTCTCACATAAGGATTCTCAAAGATAAGCAAAATCCCCCCAAAAAGTACAGTTCTGCTTTAACAGTGTATTTTAAAAGCTATTTGTGAATTGTAAGCTTGTAAAATAGCCATATTCAAAAATAAATGACATATTTGATCCAGCGGATGGCACTTAGGTTTTAGATATTTGACTTGCGTATGTTGCAAAAGCTGTTCTTTATTTGCCAGTCCACTGTATATGTGCCATTTATGTCCCCAGGTTATAGAATTAATTGTAAAATCCATCCATCCATCCATCCCTTTTCTACCGCTTGTCTCTCAATTGGGGTTGCGGGGGTGGCTGGAGCCTGTCCTAGCCGCATTCCGGCGTAAGGCGGGGTACACCCTGGACAAGTCGCCACCTCAGTGTTGCCAATCAGCCTTTTCCCAGGTGCATGTCTTTAGAGGTGGAAGGAAGCCGTACTTTAATAATTTATAGTGTCTTGCACATTGATCTGATTGCCTATTTAATAATTACAATATAAATGAACAATGTAAACTACAGTAGATTAAACACTGGAAACATGGTGTCAACATAGCAATAGCTTTATCATGATATATGATCATTTAAATTACCTAAATATTTTGTTTTGCATCTTTAAAAATGTTTTGTTGAATCACTGTAGTGTGTTCAGTGTCAACATGCTATTAGCATAAAGGTTGTTACTGTATATTTCATGCGTTTGTTAATTTGCTAAAAACTCGTAATTCTTTCTTTATGACATGTTAGTCAAACTAGTTATCTTCAGCTCATAAACAAAATTCCTGAGATGAATCTAAGAAGTTGTGCCTCAATTTACGAACTTAGTTGGTTCTGTGAGCTCTTAACTCCAAACACTTGTACTCTAAATCAACATCTGCAATTTAAATCTATTAAATTGATGCTTTTCAAAATGTAACATACCACCTAAAAAGAAAAATTTCAGCTGAGAAATATTGTGTAAATAAAGTACAATATAATATACTATTTGTGAAGTAATGTGATATGTACGAACCCAAAACCAGTGAATTTGGCACTGTAAATCGTAAATAAAAACCGAATAGAATGATTTGCAAATCCTTTTTAACTTCTATTCAATTGAATAGACTGCAAAGACAAGATGCTTAACGTTCGAACTGAAAAACATTTTTTGCAAATGTTAGCTGATTTGAAATTTGATGCTTGCAACATGTTTTGAAAAAGCTGGCCCATGTGGCAAATAAGACTGAGAAAGTTGAGGAATGCTCATCAAAACCTTATGTGGAACATCACAGGTGAACAGGCTCATTGGGAACAGGTAGGTGTCATGATTGGGTATAAAAGCAACTTCCATGAAACGCTCAGTCATTCACAAACAAGGATGGAGCAAGGGTCACCACTTTGTGAACACGTGTGAGCAAATTGTCGAACAGTTTAAGAACAACATTTGTCAATCAGTTATTGCAAGGAATTTAGGGATGGTCCCTAATATCATCAAAAGGTTCAGAGAATTTGGAGAAATCTCATCGAAGGTAAAAACCTACATTGAATGCCCGTGACCTTCGATCCCTCAGGCGGTACTGTATCAAAAACCGACATCAGTGTGCAAAGGATATCACCACATGGGCTTAGGAAAACTTTAGAAAACCACTATCAGTAACTACAGTTTGTTGTTACATCTGTAAGTGCAAGTTAAAATGCTACTATGCAAAGCGAAAGCCATTTATCAACCACACCCAGAAACACCGTCGGCTTTGCTGAGCCTGACCTCATCTAAATTGGACTGATGCAAAGTGGAAAAGTCTTCTGTGGTCTGACAAGTCCACATCTCCAATTGTTTTTGGAAACTGTGGACATCATGTTCTCCAGAACAAAGAGGAAACGAACCATCCGGATTGTTGTAGGCACAAAGTTGAAAAGCCAGTATGTGTGATGGTATTGGGGTGTATTAGTGTCCAATGCATGGTAACTTATACATCTGTGAAGGCACCATTCATGCTGAAAGGTACATACAGGTTTTAGAGCAACATATGTTGCCATCCAAGCAGTATCTTTTTCATGGACGCCCCTGCTTATTTCAGCAAGACAATGTCAAGCCACGTGTTACATCAGCTTTGCTTCATAGTAAAAGAGTGCGGCTACTAGAATGGCCTGCCTGTAGTCCAGACCTGTCCCCCATTGAAAATATGTGGCACAATTTGAAGCCTAAAATACCACAACGGAGACCCTGTTGAACAACTTAAGCTGTACATCAAGCAAGAATGGAAAATAATCTCACCTGAAAAGCTTCAAAAATTGGTCTCCTTAGTTCCTAAACGTTTACTGAGTGTTGTTAAAAGGAAAGGCCATGTAACCCAGTGGTAAAAATGCCCCTCTGTCAACTGTTTTGCAATGTGTTGCTGCCATTAAATTCTAAGTTAATGATTATTTGCCCAAAAAAATAAGTTTCTCAGTTCAAACGTCTTGTCTTTGCAGTCTATTCAATTGAATATAAGTTGAAAAGGTACGAATTACACAACGTGCCAACTTCAATGGTTTTGGGTTTTGTACATAATACGCACAATATTTACCTTGGAGGGTGGACTTTTACAGTATATTCTTTTAGCTGCTTCTGTGTCAAACACACCATCAGCAGCTTCTTCATATTTTAATGGATGAATTTCAGCCGTTATAGATATTAACATTCTTGGCTGGCATAATGAAGTCATTCTGCGTCAGTATGGTGCAGACCAGCAGCGATACACTCAAAATACTTTGCCAAGTTGGCGACACTGTCGGTCATGTTCTTGATGATTTATTTAGTTCAGTGAACATTATCCACATCTTCTTTTCTGTACCGTCCTTTAAATTGGTGTGGAAATAAGACAACAGAAATGTACATTTATTTTGGGGGCGTTACAACAAGAAAATGGAACCTATGTTGTTGTTTTGAAGTTTCAAAACGCTGTTTTCATGGCCTACACACACGCAAAACTACTTGTTCAATCTGTTTTCAGGGTTTAAAAAAATACACTCACATAACAAACCGTTACACTATTTTCGTTACCCCTTTAACTCCCAATAGTGAACAGTGAGAATAGATGCTCAAGGTCAGAGAATGTATCAGCAGGCACAGCTTCCACTTACATTGCTGCTGTAACACCAGACAGTTGAGCCACTCAAGGGGACGAAGGGGGCGGGGTGGTTGACATGGTTGAGGTCACCAGCGGATTTAAATTTAAATGACTCATTTTGGCAGCGAGGTTGCAAATCAGCACAGGTTTAATATGATCATTTACACACCTTGTCAAATTGAAATGTTGAGACCTCAAGGCTAGTTTTCAAGTCAAGCTGAAAAGCTTAATCTCTGTTTAAGGAGCCTGTTCTTGCCAGAATGAACGACTATTTTGTTGAAAAAGTTCTGTGAGTGCATGAAAATAATATATACTGTAACCTTCACCCTAAAGCTGTGATTCTCACCTGGCTCTCCAAATACCACAGTAATGTTAAATATTTAAAGGCAGTAGCCTACTAGGCATACATATTCATTAAAAACAAGGCAGAGGTTTTTATTCAAAACAGTATAATTCATGTTTTTGGCCATTACACACAATCTGAACAGTAGTACTGTGTCTGAATATTTAATTAAGTGACTATTTTGCATACCACTTGATGGAGCTTGTTTACCACAGTTTGAGAATTGCTGACATAAAGTCATGAAAATCTGGCCTCATAACTTTTATTGTAGTGGATAGTGTTGTCCCGATACCACTAGTGATATTAGACACACGACGTGTGCTGGACCCTCAACGGACTCTTGGTAAAAGAAGGAGTGCCGCGTGCCTGGTGACCCTTTTCAGTCGAGGACGTGAAGATATCTACCTATTGGGAATTACGACAACAGGACATTTGCTGATTGGAGTGAGCGTTGCTCTGGTTTGTCGACAAATTGGAAGTTTCTGGCAGTCTTCAAAGTTCCCCAAACCTGCCACAAATGATTGAATGATGTGGGCAGAAATGTGGACACTTGTGATTTGGATAATATCGGACCGTCTGCCCGGCAGGATGAATTTGAGGAACAATCATAGACAATTTAGAGTGAAAAACTAATTTTATTTTCACTTGCCTACAAACAATTCTAACTTGTTTCCCTGGCTTCGAGACTCTCCCGAAGGACAGTGCAGCGAAGACACAACAAACTCCCTTCTTGTTTCTAACGGACATTGACTTACAGCTGCAAAAACACAAAGGTCACTGAACAGAGACACACGGCAGGCTTACACACACACATGCATCCACACTGAAATAAATTTGAAAAGCCATTCACTTAAAAAAAAAGCTAGGTAACAATTTCCACACAGAAATTCTTTGTAACTTTTACTTAGGAAATAGTCAAGTAAAGTTTACTTGCCAGCAAGAATTATTTTTGATCAAAAACACTCAAGTAAACATTTCTAGAGATTTTCTTTCTTAGAGACAAAATGTACTCACTCTTTGATTGTAAATTTTACTCAGAACTACCTTTGTATCTACTTACAAAACCCTTATAAAAATGCTTGATTTTCAGGATAATTTAACTTGTTTTTCTTTACTTTATTCGGAGCAATATTTAAGTAATATTTACATAATATTTAAGCTACCACCTACACCACTATTATAATATGAATGTGTTGTATTTTTAACATGGCCTACTGTTAATTAAATTCAATTATCTTAACACATCGTCTACAAATATGAAATGATAACATACTTTCAAACAAGACCACCTTCATTACATTTTCCGGCAGCATTACCAGACAAAACATTATGAAACAGTGATTTTTTGTTTTAGAACATTCAAAATAATGTCAACAATTACAGGTAAAAGACCCAATTATTTCTCTCTGGCACACACCGAGGGTGGACGCTCCCCTTTCCTCTCCCTTATCTCTCCTACTTGCTTCTTTGTTTTGTCTTGTCTTAACTTTCTTGTTGCCTATTTTTGCACTGCTCTCCAAATCTAAACATTGGAACTATTTAACTGGCCTCAACGAAATTGACAAGATCTTGGGTTTGGGGGAACCTGCTGTCGTGACGAAGCGATTGTTGCTGGACACACGACGGACTCTTAGGAGAAGAAGGAGGTGCCTGGCGACCCTTTTCTGTCAAGGTCGTGAAGATATCCACCTATTAGGAATTATGACAACAGGACATCTGCTGATTGGAGTAAGCGTTGCTCTGGTTTGTCGACAAATTGGAAGTTGCTGGCAGTCTTCAAAGTACCCCAAAGCTGCCACAAATTATTGGAGGATGCGGGAAGAATTGTGGATTACATCGGACTGTCTACCCCGCAGTTTTTGAG
This sequence comes from Nerophis ophidion, assembly GCF_033978795.1. Classification (NCBI taxonomy): domain Eukaryota; kingdom Metazoa; phylum Chordata; class Actinopteri; order Syngnathiformes; family Syngnathidae; genus Nerophis; species Nerophis ophidion. The sequence goes on along the minus strand of NC_084621.1, from coordinate 35,696,367 downwards.
GACCAGTCATAGACAATCTTAGAGTGAAAAGCTATTTTTTATTTTCACTCGCATACAAATCATTTTAACTTGGATTGTTTCCCTGGCTTCGAGACTCTCCCGAAGGACATTGCAGCGAAGACACAACAAATTCCCTTCTTGTCTTTCATGGACACACACCTGTTGTTGTTGACTTTGGACTAGCGACTGCAATACATCAAGGCCGCGGAACACACACACACATCCACAAAAATATACGCCACACATACACACCCCATCCCCCCCAACCCAACGCCCTTGGCGCAAATCCCATAGTGGTGATGAATGAATGGTCAGCGCCTGAGAGCTGCGGCCTACCACCATGACCTGGAGCTACCTTCCCTCTGTTGCTAGATATCTCGAGATGTATGTTGTAATATGTATATGTGCTTTGCTATGGAGGTTTTTTCCCACTCCAGACTGGGCCCCCTTAGGAGCCCAGTCTGGATTGTATTTTTTTACTCATCCTTCCCCAGCGTTTACCTTTTTCCCATCTTTTACGGGGCGCCTTATGGCGACCCATCAGCGTTCTTGTTCAGTAACCCTGTACACTGTTTGTTTGTCTAATCTTGAACAGGTTTGTGCTGAAAACAAAGTTTGATGTACTTGTTGCAATGACAATAAAGACCTATCCTATCCTATCCTAAAATGTCTTGAATTGTAACTTTTAAGCACAACAGCTAAATCTTTCAACAAGTTACATTGACAAGTGTCATGTACTGCTTCCACACAGCAAAGAACAGCTATTTGCTAGAACAGCATATGTACACTGTGGAAACACTCACAGTAGAAGTTTATTTCGCAAAGACCGTACCTTGGGCGACATTTTCAGAACATCCAGCTCTAGAAACAGCTTCTGAAACACCTCATATGTGTATTTCAGTTTCAGTGGGGAACTCAAGTTCATGGCGTAGATTAAGCCTATGAGCAGAAGGCAAGCCTTTGCCACCGTTTTGCAGTTATCCAGAACCTCTTTTCCTTCGACGATGACTGACACATGGGCAGGATTGTGGCCTTCCTGTGCTGCATTTCCACTGATGACGAGGATCTTGAGGACATGATGAACAGAGTCTTGTGAAAAACACGTGATTCTGTGCTCAGGAGTCAATATTATACACATTTTTTCTCTTAAGTTCCCAAGAAGTGATTCATGATGTTAAAACAGCCAGTTCATATAACCTACACATACAGAGACTACGGCATTGGTTAAATGCTGGGGAAGTATTTAGGTAACTATTGATTTTATTTTATTTGATCTTTGTCTGGGTTAACCCAGGTTTGCACTTTAATTTGTAAGTGTACACTTGGGTCACTGAGGCAACCATCATTTTTTTCAACAAGATTGTCCAAAAAAAATTCAGAAGGTTTTTTTAAATACCATTTTTCATACTTTCAAAACATTTGCTTTTCAAGCATTTCAGATTCAGAACCAGTTGAAAAATTGGGACACATTGCAATTAATTTAAGTTAATGTCCTAATATTTTTTAATCTGAATACAAATGTTTTTCCTCATATATAGTGGCACATGTGACATTTATGTAAATACATTAATACACAAAGAACAGAGGTTATAGTATTATGTTGGAGAAGAGATACATTTACTATGGTGAGAATAATCATCAGAAAATCCCAAATTTTCAAAATGTACCTGGCCGTCTTTGATTAGCAGCTCTCCCGACTCTCCAAGGAACTCCATTAGGCAAAGTATGATGAGATCTTTTCTGCCCTCAACATGTTGCTATAAAACAGAGAAGCACATTTATTGCAAATAACATGTATATGCAAACAGATACACAAAACTCCTTAGGAGCCCAGACTAGATTGTACTTTTTTACTCATCCTCCCCCAGCATTTACACTTTGCTAATCTCTTACGGGGCGCCTTGTGGCAACCCATCAGCATTCCTGTTCTGTAACCCTGTACACTGTTTGTTTGTCTAATCTTGAACGGGTTTGTGCTGGAAAACAACGTTTTGTTGTACTTATGCAATGGCAATAATGACCTACCTACCTCCCTCTCTTGTCTGCTATTGTGTGCTTAGCTATTGTGTAGTTGCTATTTCCTAGTAGCCTATAGCCTACTGTGTTTACCTGTTGTAAATGACTTTAGATGTTGTTTGTATGCCCAGCATTGCAAAAGTGAACACGTTACAGGACTGCTTGTATCAGACATTTTGGACACAGGATGATATATTCCGATTGTTTTCTGCTGATATCTGATTAATATTAATATCTGATCTGGACACCCCTAGTTATGAGTATCAACATATTAGCTCTTTCTCACTATGTTATGTATATTTGCTCTTTTTTTTCTTCTACAAACGATATGAGTTGGGAAATTGTGTTAGATGTAAATATAAATGGAATACAATGATTTGCCAATCCTTTTCAACCCATATTCAATTGAATGCGCTACAAAGACAAGGTGTTTGATGTTCAAACTCATAAACTTTATTTTTTTTTGCAAATAATAATTAACTTACAATTTCATGGCTGCAACACGTTCCAAAGTAGTTGGGAAAGGACATGTTCACCACTGTGTTACATCACCTTTTCTTTTAACAACACTCAATAAACGTTTAGGAACTGAGGAAACTAATTGTTGAAGCTTTGAAAGTGGAATTCTTTCCCATTCTTCTTTTATGTAGCCCTTCAGTCGTTCAACAGTCCGGGGTCTCCGCTGTCGTATTTTACGCTTCATAATGCGCCACACATTTTCGATGGGAGACAGGTCTGGACCGCAGGCGGGCCAGAAAAGTACCCACACTCTTTTTTTCACGAAGCCACGCTGTTGTAACACGTGCTGAATGTGGCTTGGCATTGTCTTGGTGAAATAAGCAGGGGCGTCCATGAAAAAGACGGCACTTAGATTGCAGCATATGTTGTTCCAAAACATATGTATTTACCTTTCAGCATTAATGGTACCTTCACAGATGTGTAAAATACCCATGCCTTGGGAACTAATGCATCCCCATTGATTGATTGATTGATTGATTGAAACTTTTATTAGTAGATTGCACAGTACAGTACATATTCCGTACAATTGACCACTTAAATGGTAACACCCGAATACGTTTTTCAACTTGTTTAAGTCGGGGTTCAGTTTAATCATTTCATCATTTCATACCATCACAGATAATGGCTTTTGAACTTTGCGTCGATAACAGTCTGGATGGTTCGCTTCCCCTTTTGTCCAGATGACACAATGTCGAATATTTCCAAAAACAATTTGAAATGTGGACTCGTCAGACCACAGCCGGCGGCGTCTTTGGATGTTGTTGATAAATGGCTTTCGCTTTGCATGGTAGAGCTTTAACTTGCACTTACAAATGTAGTGACAAACTGTATTTAGTGACAGTGGTTTTCTGAAATGTTCCTGACCCCATGTGGTGATATCCTTTAGAGATTGATGTCGGTTTTTGATAGTGCCGTCTGAGGGATCGAAAGTCACGGTCATTCAATGTTGGTTTCCGGCCATGCCGCTTACGTGAAGTGATTTTCCAGATTCTCTGCACCTTTTGATGATATTATGGACCGTAGATGTTGAAATCCCAAAATTTCTTGCAATTGCACTTTGAGAAACGTTGTTCTTAAACTGTTTGACTATTTGCTCACGCAGTTGTGGACAAAGGGGTGTACCTCGCCCCATCCTTTCTTTTGAAAGATTGAGCATTTTTTGGGAAGCTGTTTTTATACCCAATCATGGCACCCAGCTGTTTCCACTTAGCCTGAACACCTGTGGGATATTCCAAATAAGTGTTTGATGAGCATTCCTCAACTTTATCAGTATTTATTGTCACCTTTCCAAACTTTTTTGTCACATGTTGCTGGCATCAAATTCGAAAGTTAATGATTATTTGAAAGAAATTTTTTTTTTTTTTATATCAGTTAGAACATCAAATATGTTGTCTTGGTAGCATATTCAACTGAATATGAGTTGAAAATGATTTGCAAATCATTGTATTCAGTTTATATTTACATCTAACACAATTTCCCAACTCATATGGAAACAGGGTTTGTGCATGTTATTGTTGTTTTCTGTTTAATTTAATTCTGAAAATATGCCAACAAAACTCCAGCTGAGGGCAGCAAATTCACCCCCGACCGCATTTTGGACATCCCACGGTCTGGACCACGGGTGGCAGAAACCCCCGGCTCTAGAGCCACATCCCTGGTGGCTCCAAGGAGCTTTTTCAAAAATGTGTGAAAATGGGGTGAAAATATATTTTTTGTTGTAATATGATTTCTGTAGGAGGACAAACACGACACAAACTTTACTAATTGTTAGAAAGCCCATTGTTCAATTTGTTTGGGTGTATGCTTCACTGATGAATATTTTGCGAATGCCGTTTTGTCCTACTAATTTCAGTAGCCCTTGAACTCATCGTTGTGTGGACTGTGACTCAACAGTTTGTTTACATCTATACATTTCTCAGACGCTGCCACAGAAAGTGTTTTATGCCAATCCTTCTTTGTCTCATTTTTTCCACTAAACGTTTTATACTGTACTTGAATGTACAAAGGTGCGCTTTGTTGATATTATTGACTTGTTGGAGTGCCAATCAGGCATATTCGGTCACTGCATGACTGCAAGCTAATCGATGCTAACATGCTATCTAGGCTAGCTGTATGTACATATTGTATCATTATGCTTCGTTTGTAGGTATATTTGAGCTCATTTAATTTCCTTTACTTGTGTTAATTTATATGGGCATGCCTCATGAGATATTGGCTGCAGTTGTTTGTGTGCCATGTTGTTCCAGACCACGACAAACGGGCCTGTTCCCATTGGGCCCGGCCGGGCTTAGCCCGAAGAGGCAACGTGGGTCACCCCTCCAATGGGCTCACCACACATAGCAGGGGCCATAGAGGTCGGGTGTGATGTGAGCTGGGCGACAGCCGAAGGCAGGGCTCTTGGTGGTCCGATCCTGGGAAGGAAGGAGCCTGAGCTAGTGCGCGAAGTAGAAAAATTCCGGCTTGATGTAGTAGAACTCACTTCGACGCACAGCAAGGACTCTGGAACCACTTCTCTCGAGAGGGACTGGACCCTCTTCCACTCTGGCGTTGCCAGCAGTGAGAGGCGACGGGCTGGGGTGGTTATTCTTGTTGCCCCCCTGCTCAAAGCCTGCACGATGGAGTTCAACCCCGTGGAGGAAAGGGTAGCCTCCCTCCCCCTTCGGGTGGGGGGACGGGTCCTGACTGTTGTTTGTGCTTACGCAACAAACAACAGTTCAGAGTACCCACCCTTTTTGGGTACACTCAAAGGGAGTACTGGAGAGTGCTCCCTCGGGTGATTCCTTTGTTCTGCTGGGGGACTTCAACGCTCATGTTGGCAACGTCAGTGAAACCTGTAGAGGCGTGATTGGGAAGAATGGCCGCCCGGATCTGAACCCGAATGTTTTGAATTGGACTTTTGTGCTCGTCACAGTTTGTCCATAACAAACACCATGTTCAAACATAAGGATGTCCATATGTGCACTTGGCACCAGGACACCCTAGGCCACAGTTCCATGATCGACTTTGTAGTTGTGTCATCGGATTTGCGGCCTCATGTTTTGGACACTCGGGTGAAGAGAGGGGCGGAGCTTTCTACCGATCACCGCCTGGTGGTGAGTTGGCTGCGATGGTGGGGGAGGATGCCAGACAGTCCTGGCAGGCCCAAACGCATTGTGAGGGTCTGCTGGGAACGTCTGGCAGTCTCCTGTCAGAGAAAGCTTCAATTCCCACCTCCGGAAGAACTTTGAACATGTCACAAGGGAGGTGCTGGACATTGAGTCCGAGTGGACCATGTTCCGCACCTCTATTGTCGAGGCGGCTGATTGAAGTTGTGGCCGCAAGGTAGTTGGTGCCTGTCGGGGTGGTAATCCTCGAACCCGTTGGTGGACACTAGCGGTGAGGGATGCCGTCAAGCTGAACAAGGAGTCTTATCCGGTTCTTTTGGCTCATAGGACTCCAGAGGCAGTGGACAGGTACCGACAGGCCAAGCGGTGTGCAGCTTCAGCGGTCGCGGAGGCAAAAACTCGGACATGGGAGGAGTTCAGGGAAGCCATGGAAAACGACTTTCGGACGGCTTCGAAGCAATTATGGACCACCATCGGCCGCCTCAGGAAGGGGAAGCAGAACACTGTCAACACCGTTTATGGTGCAGATGGTGTTCTGCTGACCTCAACTGCGGATGTTGTGGATAGGTGGAAGAAATACTTCGAAGACCTCCTCAATCCCACCAACACGACTTCCTATGAGGAAGCAGTGCCTGGGGAATTCTGTGGTGGGCTCTCCTATTTCTGGGGCTGAGGTTGCTGAGGTAGTTAACTCCGCCCGGAGTTCCTTAAGGCTCTGGATGCTGTGGGGCTGTCTTGGTTGACAAGACTCTGCAGCATCGCGTGGACATCGGGGGCGGTACCTCTGGATTGGCAGACCGGGGTGGTGGTTCCTCTCTTTAAGAAGGGGGACCGGAGGGTGTGTTCCAACTATCGTGGAATCACACTTCTCAGCCTTCCCGGTAAAGTTTATTCAGGTGTACTGGAAAGGAGGCTACGTCGGATAGTTGAACCTTGGATTCAGGAGGATCAGTGTGGTTTTCGTCCTGGTCTTGGAACTGTGGACCAGCTCTATACTCTCGGCAGGGTTCTTGAGGGTGCATGGGAGTTTGCCCAACCAGTCTACATGTGCTTTGTGGACTTGGAAAAGACCGTGTCCCTCGGGAAGTCCTGTGGGGAGTGCTCAGAGAGTATGGGGTATCGGACTGTCTTATTGTGGCAGTCCGCTCCCTGTACGATCAGTGTCAGAGCTTGGTCTGCATTGCCGGCAGTAAGTCGGACACGTTTCCAGTGAGGGTTGGACTCCGCCAAGGCTGTCCTTTGTCACCGTTTCTGTTCATAACTTTTATAGACAGAATTTCTGGGCGCAGTCAAGGCGTTGAGGGGTTCCGGTTTTGTGACCGCATGATTAGGTCTCTGCTTTTTGCGGATGATGTGGTCCTGATGGCTTCATCTGGCCGGGATCTTCAGCTCTCACTGGATCGGTTCGCAGCCGAGTGTGAAGCGACCGGAATGAGATTCAGCACCTCCAAGTCAGAGTCCATGGTTCTCACCTGGAAAAGGGAGGAGTGCCATTTCTGGGTTGGGGAGGAGACCCTGCCCCAAGTGGCGGAGTTCAAGTACCTAGGAGTCTTGTTCACGAGTGGGGGAAGAGTGGATCGTGAGATCGGCGTCTTCTGTAATGCGGACGTTGTACCGATCCGTTGTGGTGAAGAAGGAACTGAGCCGGAAGGCAAAGCTCTCATTATATCGGTCGATCTATGTTCCCATCCTCACCTATGGCCATGAGCTTTGGGTCATGACCGAAAGGACAAGATCACGGGTACAAGCGGCTGAAAGGAGTTTCCTCCACCGTGTGGCGGCTCTCTCTCTTATAGATAGGGTGAGAAGCTTTGTCATCCGGGAGGAGCTCAAAGTAAAGCCGCTGGTCCTCCACATCGAGAGGAGCCAAAAGAGGTGGTTCGGGCATCTGGTTAGGATGCCACCCGAGCGCCTCCCGAGGGAGGATTTCAGGGTACGTCCAACTGGTAGGAGGCCATGGGGAAGACCCAGGACACGTTGGGAAGACTATGTCACCCGGCTGGCCTGGGAACGCCTTGGGATCCCCCGGGAAGAGCTAGATGAAGTGGCTTGGGAGAGGGAAGTCTGGGCTTCTCTGCCGAGACCCGACCTCAGATAGGCGGAATAAGATGGATGTATGGATGGACAGACAGATTGCTTTTTTTTATTTCTGGTCCAATATGGCTCTTTCAACATTTTGGGTTGCCGACCCCTGGTCAGACGCTGCATGATGCCAACAAAATGTTGTATAGGAATATATTCTCCGGATGCTGGAATCAGGACAGCGATCAGATATGACATGCAAGCACATTTTGCTATTCTCAACACAAACATCACTGCTTGCATCCGATGGCGCCGAAGCCCCTTTGAGAGATTCCATAACCTGTAAATGGGAACGTTATCTGAGATCCAGGTCCTGATTGTGAGCCGGCTGCCAGCCTGTTTGGGAATATCAGGGCTCTGATGCGATTGTGCGCCTGTACGCTTCTAAGGAGTTGTCAAAAGCTCTGGAGGAAAATATACAGCTGTGAGTCTCCGATGTGATTCGCACAGGTGTCGCTGAGCTGCATTTTATCAGCGCCAAATGTGATGTGATGTGTTTTTTTTTGTGTCAGGGATTTTGTTTTGTTTGCGGGCATTTTTATTTGTGAGGTTTATAGTGTATGATAATGTAGCAGGAGTGCCGCCTTAGAGGACTGGCTACCTGGAGCGAGGCTGTCATCCAGCATTTGGCTGCATAATTACTGTGAGCTCTGCTGCGCCTGTTACCACTCTGTGTGTGTGTGTGTGTGTGTGTGTGTGTGTGTGTGTGTGTGTGTGTGTGTGTGTGTGTGTGTGTGTGTGTGTTGTGTGTGATTAATGACTCCAGGGGTGAGTGAACATGGTCGGTCAGGCCTCTCTAGTTATTCTGAGCTGACCCATCGTGAGCGGGCCATGGTGGACACACAGAGCCTCAGGTGATGTGCAAATCCGCGGCCATTCTCTCACCTGTTCATCAGCATCAGCACCAAAGGACTATTTTTACTGGCTGATAACGGAGAACGCGCTTCGTACACAAGGACATGCATTCTGTCACGGGGGAAGGACGACCGCTGCGTAGTTCGCCTCTGTCCTTACTCTTTTCTGCTGAGGGACAAAGGCATAACAATTAAAAAAAATATATGTTTTTCATTGGCCTTGAAAAGGAACTGCTCTACTATTAGTTCAAGACGACGAGCCCTGCTCAGCTTACCCTAAAATATGTTTTTAAAAAATGGTGAAATATGTACTAGTGTCTTTACATTTCATTGACTGAATATGACCTGGAATTTGTTCAATTTTTGTTCAGGATTAGCTACTTTCGTGACTTTCTCCTCATTGAGTGTACCAAACCCAAAACCAGTGGAGTTTAAATTGTAAATTAAAACAGAAAACAATGATTTGCAAATCCAAAGCAAGATTTCTTGCCATCCAAGCAATGTTTTTTTAATGAAAAATGCACCTGTGTTGATGCCATTACATTCTAACTCAAATCTGGAAAAATTAAGGCCCGGGGGCCACATGCGGCCCGCTGACCTTTTCAATCTGGCCCAAATAAGCTTTTTAGATCTTTAAGAGGAACGTGTAGCTGCCATTATGATGTGCGGTCATGTTTTCTACCGACCCTAAGTCTTGAACTATACTAAGTATTTCAATGGTTGGAATCTGCGCTTATGGATGATATACCAGTTACTATGGTAATCTAATTAGTTACTATGGTAATGTAAGTCACAGCAGCTCAGACGGGGCACCAATTAGTGGGGGTGGGGAGCGTTTCCACACACGCGGAAGGATATTTTCACAAAAGAGTTCTAAAGCTTAGTGATGTAACAGATATATCAGATTGTAGGTGGGTTTAATGTGTATCCTTCACGTTCATATTTCACTGTTTTTTGCATTTTTGTTGCTTTTTACTTTATTGTAAAATGTGTCGTTTGAAAGGGGGTGTGACATTCATATTTTGTCAATATTCAGCGATTTATCCTTCATAAAAAAATGTAAAATTCCATTATGTTTTTTAAGGTGGTCTGTCAAAACGTTTTTTAGCATTCAATCAGACATTAGTGAGGTTTTGTATTAGTGTTCATAAAAATAGATATACCGGCCCCCCCGACACATTTTTTTTCTAAATGTGGCCCCCGAGTCATAAAAATTGCCCAGGCCTATTTTAACCTAATGTTTATTTAAAAAAAAAAAAAGTTTCTCAGTTCGAACATTAAATGAATGAATACATGAATGTATGAGTGGTTTATTTTGAGCTATGCAAACAAAACAAAAGAATGACATAAAATACAAAATAAATATATATATACATTATTTTTACACCTACATTGAAAACATTACATGTGACTAATCTTTTGTAGATGTCAAGATTGACTCAAAAGGGAGTGGGAAGAAGTAAACGTATTAGGTCCCACCCCTATACATATACAATATATATATACAGTATATAATACAATAATATATATAATATAATTCAATTCTGTGGTTGCTGCGTAGATGCTATATATTATCTATATATAATAGATAATATATTATCTATTGTCTTTGCAGTCTATTAAGCTGAATATAAGTTAAACAGGATTTCCAAGTCATTGCATTCTGTTTTTATATTTGTATTTATATTTTATATATTTTTTTATATTATCTATTGTCTTTGCAGTCTATTCAGCTGAATATAAGTTGAAAAGGATTTCCAAATCATTGCATTCTGTTTTTTATTATGATTTACACAACATGCCGACTTCACTGGTTTTAGGTTTTGTATTAGCGTCACATTGCATTAAACAGTGTTGAAGCTGAGCGTCCATTGATTTCAATTGGGGAGCAAACTCTTGAGTGGGGTGTTCCACTGCAGCCAAAAAGAAAAACATTAAATGAATGCTCAGCTTTGTCTCGCCCATCATACACTCAGCTTCTCTGGAAGTGTACAGAAAGTGAACTCAACCTCGGACGTCCGGTGATGAAAGCCCCAAAAAAATCTGCGGGCTATAGAGCGTTTTCATTTCGGGCTCCAGTACTCTGGAATGCCCTCCTGGTAAAAGTTCGAGATGCCACCTCAGTAGAAGCATTTAAGTCTCACCTTAAAACTCATTTGTATACTCTAGCCTTTAAATAGACCCCCTTTTTAGACCAGTTGATCTGCCGTTTCTTTTCTTTTTCTCCTATGTCCCACTCTCCCTTGTGGAGGGGGTCCGGTCCGATCCGGTGGCCATGTACTGCTTGCCTGTGTATCGGCTGGGGACATCTCTGCGCTGCTGATCCGCCTCCACTTGGGATGTTTTCTTGCTGGCTCCGCTGTAAACGGGACTCTCGCTGCTGTGTTGGATCCGCTTTGGACTGGACTCTCGCGACTGTGTTGGATCCATTATGGATTGAACTTTCACAGTATCATGTTAGACCCGCTCGACATCCATTGCTTTCCTCCTCTCCAAGGTTCTCATAGTCATCATTGTCACCGACGTCCCACTGGGTGTGAGTTTTCCTTGCCCTTATGTGGGCCTACCGAGGATGTTGTAGTGGTTTGTGTTGTGGTTTGTGCAGCCCTTTGAGACACTAGTGATTTAGGGCTATATAAGTAAACATTGATTGATTGATTGATTGATGATAGGACAGTCTGTCTGAAGCTGAATCCCTTTTTGATTGACAGCTTGCAACTGGTAATATACTGTAAAACCAATGCCGCAGCATTTTTCTGAAGTTTGATTCCCTTGTTCCGAGGAGCATTTTACAATCTTTTAACCTCTTCAGTTCCCGAGCTGTTTGTTTACATGTTTTTTTTTTATTTCTCTTTGCTATTTGGGCTTATTTGACCCTAATTAGAATAAAAACTAAAAATCATCTTTTGATATAATGTACTTAGTCCATAAGTACACAAACGTGTACTACATGTGTAGTGACATGCAATTTTTAATTTTTTCACTGTTTTTTTCAAATTACATTGTATGTTATACATGGCCCCATTCTTTCTTTGCTTAAAACGGATCAATCGTCCTGTCCCCTTAGCAGAAAAACAGCCCCAAAGCATGATGTTTCCACCCCCATGCTCCACAGTAGGTGTGGTGTTCTTGGGATGCAACTCAGTATTCTTCTTCCTCCAAAGACGACGAGTTGAGTTTATACCAAAAAGTTTTATTTTGGCTTCATCTGACCACATGACATTCTCCATGTATCCATTTTGGTATAAACTCAACTCGTGTTTGGAGGAAGAATAATACTGAGTTGCATCCCAAGAACACCATACCTACTGTGAAGGATGGGGGTGGAAATATCATGCTTTGGGGCTGTTTTTCTGCTAAGGGGACAGGACGATTGATCCGTGTTAAGGAAAGAATGAATGGGACCATGTATCGTGAGATTTTGAGCCAAAACCTCCTTCCATCAGTGAGAGCTTTGAATAGTTGACCAAATACTTATTTTCCACCATAATTTACAAAGGAATTCTTTAAAATTCCAACGATATGAATTCCTGGATTTTTTTTTTTTTGATAGGCTCTTTGGTAGTATCATTTTGTACGCACATTTTTCTTTATGGCATAATTTTTATTTTAGTTCTATTTATACTTTTTACATCAATTAATGCATTTTATTCTCACTTATGTGAATATCTTTTTTTCTACATTATTACAATGGTACCCATATTTTGTAGGTGTGGGAATAGAGACATTGCAGCACCTTATTGAAGGTGTACAAAGAAAACACAGCCCCAAAAAAATAATAAATAATTGTAGTCAATATTTCAAAATAAAATCATGAAATAATGAATTAAATAAAATACAGTCATATACAGTCATAGTGTATATTGTCATATGGATACTAGTAATTGTTTCCTTGACAAACAAATATATAAATAATGAACCGGTCTTTGGAACGACTCCTCAAGATCTATCTCCCTTCAAAGAGCCCTAAATCCCATCTCTAGTGACCAAGACCACGCCTAGAAATTGAAATTGGTCAACACATGGTCAATGCCAAGCTTTAAACAGGGTGTTTTCAGAGGGAAGTGGCCATTGAGCTTAGAGTGTCATCAGCAGACATACTAGAATATTTGTTTTACTGTATGAATTTTGTAAAAAAAAAAAAAAAAAATGTAGAAAACTTTCTTGTTCAGTTACTCGATTGACCATCTTTTGACAATGAACAATTCTGATTTCGGTTCGTATCAATTCCAATTTTCAAAATATGCAGGGTTATACAAGTTATTAGGATTTTTCTACACCACAAACATGTCATGCACCCTCCTTTGCGAGCTATAATAGTTGTTCTCTAACCAAGTGAAGTCAAACTTTTGAGCTTTTCCAAACCATGTCCATGGTTGTTAAATGAGACCTATTGCTTGTTCTTCGTAGTTTGGCGACTATTTCCCTCGCTTGGGCGTAGAAACTAGGAATCGTAATGAAAACATTTACATCTGAATGTTAGTCCTGGTTCCTAACGATGCTCAATGCTCAATCCTACTAATTTGTACATTTTATGTATTGTTTTCTGCAAGTAAAACTTGAATTATTCAGTACAATTTTTGAGTGTAGGGAACTGATTAATTATACATAATTATTTATTACGGGAAATTTCTTTTGGATTTTCATATAATTAGTTCTTAATCTGACCACTTTATTTATACATGATCTTTTTAAATGTAATAGTAATTTTGTTATATGATACAAGAAAATCAAATAAACAAATTGACTCAAATATAACATGGCATTTTTAGATTTGTACGTATACAGTAGGTCTGGATGAATTATTGCCTCATTACTGTGAGAATCCTGCATGTGAACGGATCATACTGTATCATCTCTTTCTCCTTCGGACTTATCAGGTCTTCACATCGAAGAAACGCCATTCTTTACTCTTGCTCTCATTGAGGGGTGAGACAAAAACGAATGCAGACCCATTGGATTTCTTCCCAAGCTATATGTGTGCGTTCTATAGTCCACACATTGGCAGCATGGGTTCTGTCAACAAGGTAACCAAACAATAATATATATTAAAAATGCATCATAGCTTGCTGGGTGGAGTCTAACCACTCACACGGACTAAAAAACAACCACCATTTGGCTTTTTTTTTAAGAGTCAGCCCATCGGCTTCAGAAGAAAAACAGAGTGGCCATTGAGCTTAGAGTGTCATCAGCAGACATACTGACATACAACTCATACGGAAAAGGGGTTTGTACATACATACATAGAGTTCATCCGACAATATAAACAGAATACAATGATTTGCAAATCCTTTTCAACCCATATTCAAGTGAATGCACTACAAAGACAAGATATTTGATGTTCAAACTCATAAACTTTATTTTTTTTTGCAAATAATAATTACCTTAGAATTTCATGGCTGCAACACGTTCCAAAGTAGTTGGGAAAGGGCATGTTCACCACTGTGTTACATCACCTTTTCTTTTAACAACACTCAATAAACGTTTGAGAACTGAGGAAGCTAATTTACCCTTTCACCGCCTGTGTGAATGGGTAATAGAGTGATCCTTTGTTTATTGATGTTAATTGGTTCTAGGCTTGACCCTGCACAACAATTTTCCTCAAAGTAGGAGTTATTCATTATAAATGTAATATTGTAATATTCACGGTGGCAGAGGGGTTAGTGCATCTGCCTCACAATACGAAGTTCCTGCAGTCCTGGGTTCAAATCCAGGCTCGGGATCTTTCTGTGTGGAGTTTGCATGTTCTCCCCGTGAATGCGTGGGTTCCCTCCGGGTACTCCGGCTTCCTCCCACTTCCAAAGACATGCACCTGGGGATAGGTTGATTGGCAACACTAAATTGGCCCTAGTGTGTGAATGTGAGTGTGAATGTTGTCTGTCTATCTGTGTTGGCCCTGCGATGAGGTGGCGACTTGTCCAGGGTGTACCCCGCCTTCCGCCCGATTGTAGCTGAGATAGGCGCCAGCGCCCCCCGCGACCCCAAAAGGGAATAAGCGGTAGAAAATGGATGGATGGATGGATGGATATTGTCATAGCAAGAGCATTGAAACATCTGTTTACCACCACCTCCTAAATACAGTTCTTAACATAATGAAAGCTCTCTAGACATGAAACAACACCCACATATTCATAGTCACACTTAATCTAATAGTAATGCTGCCTGACGCTGAGCCAATCAGTTGCCACGATACTGAACAGCACGCTCTGGTTGGTATGGTCTCATATATTGGCCAACTCTATTCATCCATCCATTTTTTACGCTTGTTGTCCCTTTCAATCTCAGTTGCATTCGGGCGGAACTTACATTTAGACTTCCTTTTTTTGTCATTCAAATTTGGGCAAAACTTAGACTTAGACTTCCTTTTATTTTGATTCAAATGTTAACTTTACAGTACAGATAAGAATGACATTTTGTTGCATTAGGTCATGGTAGGATAAAAGAGCAAAAAGGTGCAGATATAAATAACTAGATTCCTGTACAGATAAATACATTGCACTTTTGCATATGCATCCACGTTTATGGAGGTCGACTGCTGCTATGAAGGGCTGCCAGCCGTCCATCATTCCGAAGGGGAATCAAGCGGTGGTGAAGGCGTGGGGTGTGGGAGGGAGGGTGTATATGTCCATAGGCCTGGTGAGTTCTGCATGCAAGCAACAGTTTGACTCCAGGTGTTGTTGAGGAGGAAGGGAGGTCAAAAGCGTTCATCATTAAGGTGTCCTCAGGGATGTTTTCAGAACAGCCTACTCCTGTTGTTGCAGCGTCAAGGCCATTCGAGGGAGTCAAATCCTAGATTAGGATTTTAGTTTTTCCACGAGCAGACATTATAATGGCTTGTCTGTTGTATTTGTCCTAATATCCAATTTTCCCCTCTCAACCAGCTTTTCTATGATGTGATCCATCTTGCGATTCAGTTCAGAAACTGCCCCAGTCTTTGATCCCACAGCCCGGGCCAAACCTTCCTTTGCGACAAACAGCCTTTGGGCCCCTTCAGTGGCTGCCATAGTCTTATGAATTTGACGATACACCAGAGCAATACCCAGCCCAATCAGCAGATACCCCCGATCATGGTTCCAAATAGGTAGATGTCTTCCACGTCCTCGATGGAAAAGACTGAGAGGCACATGATTCTCCATTTATCCCAGAAATCTCTCATGTACCCCGCAGCAATGGTTCCATCTGGGCAGCTAGGCTCCCCAGAACCTCTATCCATTGTTGAAAAGATTTTGTCAATTGAGTCGAAAGTCCAGTCTGATGTTTAGATTTGGACTACATTGCTAAGAAAGAGGCTTCAAAAAAGTGTAGACAAGACAAAACAAAGAGAGCAAGCAAGTAGAAGAAGGGAGAGGAAAAAAATGCGACCGCCCTCACCAGTGGCAAGACAGTCTGATATACTGTCTTTACATTCCAGCGAGTTAATCCATTTTTGGGGGGAGTTGAGGGGATTATTATGATGCGTTCAAGAGTCTTACCGCCTGAGGGAAGAAGCTGTTACAGAACCTCCAGGTTCTGCTACGAAGGCTGCGGAACCTCTTTCTAGAGTCCAGCAGTGAAAACTACTCTAGTACTAATATTTTTAGTTTATTTAGCTATTTTGTAATGCTTGAAAATGCTTAATTTATGCCAAGAAACTGTAGGATATGCTTTCAAAAAATTGCCACGGTACAGTAAATCTACAATCTTTGAAGCGCGAAGTGGCGTGCGACAACTGTACAGTAGTCGCGTCGTTTAGAATCCGTTCCGAAAAGTAAGCAAATAATGTCAATTCTATGAATCCGCCTCAGACACCCAAATATATTAACACAAAACCCTTTTTATATAATAATTAGCTTTATCGTCTCCAAGGAGAAGTTTTACATACATAATAATAATAATAATAATAATGTGAAGTGAATTATATTTATATAGCGCTTTTTCTCAAGTGACTCAAAGCGCTTTACATAGTGACACCCAATATCTAAGTTACATTTAAACCAGTGTGGGTGGCACTGGGAGCAGGTGGGTAAAGTGTCTTGCCCAAGGACACAACGGCAGTAACTACGATGGCACAAGCGGGAATCGAACCTGCAACCCTCAAGTTGCTGACACGGCCACTCTACCAACTGAGCTATGCCGCCCCAAACGTAATACAATGATTTGCAAATCATTGTATTTTGTTTATGTTTACATCTAACACAATTTCCCAACTCATACGGAAAAGGGGTTTGTACATACATACATAGAGTTCATCCGACAATATAAACAGAATACAATGATTTGCAAATCCTTTTCAACCCATATTCAGGTGAATGCACTACAAAGACAAGATATTTGATGTTCAAACTCATAAACTTTATTTTTTTTTGCAAATAATAATTACCTTAGAATTTCATGGCTGCAACACGTTCCAAAGTAGTTGGGAAAGGGCATGTTCACCACTGTGTTACATCACCTTTTCTTTTAACAACACTCAATAAACGTTTGAGAACTGAGGTAGCTAATTGTTGAAGCTTTGAAAGTGGAATTCTTACCCATTCTTGTTTTATGTAGAGCTTTAGTCGTTCAACAGTCCGGGGTCTCCGCTGTCGTATTTTACGCTTCATAATGCGCCACACATTTTCGATGGGAGACAGGTCTGGACAGGAAAGTACCCACACTCTTTTTTTACGAAGCCACGCTGTTGTAACAGGTGCTGAATGTGGCTTTGCATTGTCTTGCTGAAATAAGCAGGGGCATCCATGAAGAAGAAGGCGCTTGGATGGCAACATATGTTGTTCCAAAACCTGTTGGTACCTTTCAGCATTAATGGTGCCTTAACAGATGTCTAAGTTACCCATGCATTGGGCACTAGACTAGACTTAGACTTCCTTTTTATTGTCATTCAAATTTGAACTTTACAGTACAAATAAGAATGACATTTCGTTGCATTAGCTCATGGTAGTGCAAGAAAAAAAAGCAATAAGGTGCAGATATGAATAAATAGATTACTGAACAGATAAATATATTGCACTGTTGCATATGCATCGAGGTTTATGGATGTATGTTATATTGTCTTTTTTATTCCAACGAGTTAATCCATTTTTGGGGGAATTGAGGGGATTATTATGATGCGTTCAAGAGTCTTACTGCCTGAGGGAAGAAGCTGTTACAGAACCCGGAGGTTCTGCTTCAGAGGCCGCGGAACCTCTTCCTAGAGTCCAGCAGTGAAAACAGTCCTTGGTGGGGGCGGGAGGAGTCTTTGCAGATTTTCTGAGCCCTGGTCAGGCAGCGGCTTTTTGCGATCTCCTGGATAGGAGTAAGAGGAGTCCTGATAATCTTTTCCGCCGTCCTCACCACTCTCTGCAGAGACTTCCAGTCTGAGGCATTGCAGGCTCCAGTCCAGACAGAGATGTTGTTGGTCAATAGGCTCTCTATATTGCACCTCCATACCATCACAGATGCTGGCTTTTGAACTTTGCCTTGATAACAGTCTGGGTGATTCGCTTCCCCTTTGGTCAGGATGACACAAGGTCGAATATTTCCCCCAAAAATTTGAAATGTGGACTCGTCAGACCACAGAACACTTTTCCACTTTGCATCAGTCCATCTTAGATGATCTCGGGCCCAGAGAAGCCGGTGGCGTTTCTGGATGTTGTTGATAAATAGCTTTCACTTTGCATAGTAGAGCTTTAACTTGCACTTACAGTTGTAGCGACAAAATGTATTTAGTGACAGTGGTTTTCTGAAGTGTTCCTGAGCCCATGTAGTGATATCCTTTAGAGATTGATGTCGTTTTTTGATACGTTGCCGTCTGAGGGTCATGGTCATTCTATGTTGGTTTCCGGTCATGCCGTTTACGTTGACTGATTTCTCCAGATTCTTTGAACCTTTTGATGATATTATGGACCGTAGATGTTGAAATCCCTAAATTTCTTGCAATTGCACTTTGAGAAACGTTGTTCTTAAACTGTTTGACTATTTGCTCACGCAGTTGTGGACAAAGGGGTGTACCTCGCCACATCCTTTCTTGTGAAAGACTGAGCATTTTTTGGGAAGCTGTTTTTGTACCCGATCATGGCACCCTCCTGTTCCCAATTAGCCTGCACACATGTGGGATGTTCCAAATAAGTATTTGATTAGCATTCCTCAACTTTATCAGTATTTATTGCCACCTTCCCCAAATTCTTTGTCACGTGTTGCTGGCATCAAATTCCTATAGTTAATGGTTATTTGCAAACATTATTTTTTTTGCAAATAATCATTAACTTTAGGATTTAATGATTTGCAAAAAATAAATAAAGTTTATCAGTTTGAACATCAAATATGTTGTCTTTGTAGCATGTTCAACTGAATATGGGTTGAAACTTATTTACAAATCATTGTATTTCATTTATATTTACATCTAACACAATTGCCCAACTCACATGAAAACAGGGTTTGTACATACATACATACAGTTCATCTGATAATAAAGTGACAGTGAACAGTGCGCAGGTATATTAGTTAATTATGATATCACCCATTACACTCCTCCCATACTGTACAGCTCCTGTATTGCACTCTTTAATATTGCATCCGGTTATTAAAGGAGTTTTTTTGTTGTTAAGTGCTTTGATTGCCAGTGGGACAAAAGAAAATCTATACCAGTAGAGTTTGTATGTTGTTCTGTACCATTTACCATTTGGCATCAACACAATTTCACTTATAGGAATAATTATACTTTCACATGCAAAACACAATGTTAAATACACATAAATGATGGATGAAATGAAAAAAACAAAAAAACATTTGATGTCAGGCTTGGACTAGGATTGAGTGTGCTCCTTCGACGCAGAGGGAATATGGGATGAGCCAGGCGTGAATTAAGGTACATGATGTTTTATTGGGATTCTAAATACAAAAATAAACAAACCAAAGGCGCTCACAAAGAGGTATATAACTTGGCTACAAAAATACAATCAGGAAAACAAAACAACTGCTCGATGGCATGGAAAACAATGAACTAACTTAAACTTACACTGTGGCAAAACTATGAATAACTAACACAAAAAAAACTTACTGTGACAGGTACAAGGGGCATGGATTGCAAGGTAATTGAGGGTGCGTGAAGGCATGAAGCAGAATGCAAATAGCAAAGTTCCCAGCACGAGGACAGAAACAGAATGATATAAATAGCAGCTATGATGATTAGAAACAGGTGTGGGACCGAGGGCTGGGCGTGACTTGGAGACCAGGTGGAAACTAATGGGTTACTATGGAAAAACAAAACCAGGAAGTGTAAAACAGGAAACAAGAGTCCAAAAACAAAAACATAACATGACAAAACAAGATCCATAGGTGTGACATTTGAACTCCCTTTTACCTATAATAATGACTCTTTTAACAAAGACGGCAATTACAATACTTTTATACAAGTTATTTATGTGTATCTTGCATTATTTCTAAAAAGGCTGGTACTCGCAACTTTCTTTGGCCCCACGGTGGCTTATTTTACAGTCAAACGCAATAAGAAACAGCACTAAGTTACCAATGTTTGGGTACTCCATTTAGACGAATGATACGGATTAGTCTTGTACGCACAATGTTAGACTGTACGATAACCAAGGCGGCATATAAAAACCAGGGCAAACTTTTTTGGCACAATTTTGGGGCTAAAACCGAATCATACAAAAAGTAAGGCTATGAAACCCGAGCTTACTCCCTATAGTAGTGTGTTAAAAGATTCGTAATTTTACTCTGTACGCTGAAATTGTCATAACGCTGATTGCCGGGTGCTATTCAGTGCCACTCGGATCTGGACAAACGTCACCGGCCGACAAAAGCTTGCTCTTCCTTCCTCCTGATGCAGTTTTGCAGGTTGTGGTGGGAAAGCGCGGCACGGGCGCTGATGTAGCCGAAAGCTACTCGCACAAGTTTGGTGTTTATCTTGGCTTGAACTCGATTCTGCACGGGCAACTTAATTAAAGAAGCATGTTCCTCTAAAAGGCTTTAAAGGAAAACGATAAGAGCCTGGAGACCTCAGACTCAAAGCACTCAAGCAGGAGGAGGAAGGTCGACACGGAGAGGGAAAAAAATGCAGTTAAAGAATTTGCCTTTTTTAAATTTTTTATTATTACATCCCTCAAGGGTGTTTATGTTTACTTTGCTGTTTGCTTGATCACTAAGAAGCGTCTTGCGGGTGAGCCATGGAAGAACACATCAAATGTTGATGTGAATTAGACAGAGGGTTTTGGTTTGCAAAGTGAGAGGCGGGGTCTTCACTCGAAGGCACCAGAAGACTTTGGGGCAGCTTGAGAAAAATGAAAAAAAAAAACGAACATACCGTTATTTTCAAACTATCTAAGCTTACTAGTGTCTGATAGTGGGATTTGATCAGAATTTGTGTTTAGAGTACTTGACGGTCCTTCTACGATTACACTGTTTTTTTTGGTTTGATTTTCTCAGCCTACCATTCTTAAATTTGCGACAGGTTCTCTGAAAGTTGAGGCAAAAATTACTTATTCAAAAAAAAAAAAAACATTAAGTCAATATGTGATTTTATGAATTTTCTGACCAAGTATTTGATGATAGTTACTCGTTACTTTATCAAAAATATAAATTACTCAAATAAATACTCTTTAATAAATGTAATTAATCACTAGGTGAAAATAATCAATCCCTCATTAAAAATAAATAAATAAACAACTTCAAATATCTGGCATATGCAGTTTGAGAGCCAATTCCTGAGAGAAATGTGTGCGTGTGTGTGTGTGTGTGTGTGTGTGTGTATTTAAAAGGTGGTGCATGTTGCCAAGTGACGCAAGACATCGGCGAGAGCGCACTCTGAGCAACATTTTGGCTCAGCTGTTTTTTCTTAACATAGAAGCGGCAGTTTGTGACTGCAGCTGAGTGGAACTATCCAATGGATTATGTTAGCGCTAGTTAAAGAGATTGAATGTGCTTCAATGGTTGTAGTCTTCTTGACCACAAATTGGGCATTACAGGATTGCAAGTTTGTCACTTCAAACATTGATTTGTTCTTCATTATTTCCCCGTAGTAGTTGTTGTAATAGTAGAAGTATGTGTGTTTTTACTACATGTATGTTTTCTATTTGATATCAAGTTTATTTTAGTTGTTGCTCTCATTCAACACATCGGTAGTCGGCCTAAGTATTCATTAAAATCAGGGCAGAGGTTTTATTTAACAAATATATCTAATATTTTATGGCCAACGAATTAGATTACTTGTTACAAGGGCAGGTAATTGGCGTTAGTAATGGCATTAACGCATTTCTCCCCCAGCGCATGTAACTTTAACCTAAAAAAAACACAGGGTTTCAACAAAAACTAAAAAACAAATACTGTATTGATGTTTTACTTGTTTTGTATGACACAGACTTATAAGCTACTGCAGCCTCACTCCCCAGATAGAGCGTTGCGATCTGCAAATTGCAAAGAAACGGTGTTTCCCACGCTACCAGACTTAGCATTGGAGGGGACACACGTTTTCAGTGGCTGCCCAAAAACTGTGGAACAATCTGCCTCAGCACCAACACAGAAAAAACTTGGCTCTAGTCCCACTATCATCACCAACTAGGGTTGTATGGTATACCTGTATTATTATAATACCGCAAAACTAATAATCATATTCGGTATTATACCGCCTCTAAAAAGAACTGGTCCCCCACCCCACTGCCCCTCTAGTCGTCGTCACGTCGTGACATTGCTGGTTTACGAGCATGTTCGGCGGCACACAATCACAGAGTACTTACAAGCAGACACAGTGTAGACAGAAAAAGAAGAACGGACGCATTTTGGCTTAAAAAGGTGAAGTTATAACACTGAAACGCCCTCAGGAAGAGGTGTTTTAAGACATGGCTCGCTAGCTACCGGCTAAAGTCCATCCGAAGTCGGCAGTGTTTTAGCTACTTCTAAATCACTAATCCTCGCTTCCATGGCGACAAATAAAGTGAGTTTCTTACAAGTATCATCCCTGCAAGACGAGGAATAGCTAAACATGCTTCACTACACACCGTAGCTCACCTGTATAACAATGTAAACAAACGCCATTGGTGGATCTACACGTAACATCCGCTGTAATGATACCAAGTACAGGAGCGTATCTCGTCGATACTACTATGATTACATCAATATTTTTGGGCATTACAAAATCTTCTTTGCTTTTTTAGAATGTATATCATGTCAAAAATTCAGGAAATACGTCCCTGGACACATGAGGACTTTGAATATGACCCATGTATTATCCTGTAACGACTTGGTATCGGATTGATACCCAAATTTGTGGTATCATCCAAAATTAATGTAAAGCATCCAAACAACAGACATATAAGTGATTATTACATTTTAACAGAAGTGTAGACAGAACATGTTAAAAGAGAAAGTAAGCAGATATTAACAGTAAATGAACAAGTAGATTAATAATTCATTTTCTACCACTTGTCCTTAATAATTTTGACAAAATAATAGAATGGAAAATGACACAATATTTCACTGCATACATTAGCAGACTAATTAGGAGCCTTTGTTTGCTTACTTACTACTAAAAGACATGTTGTCTTGTATGTTCACTATTTTATTTGAAGGGGGACATTATCACAATTTCAAAAGGGTTAAAAACAATAAAAATCTGTTCCCAGTGGCTTGTTGTTTTTTTTGAATTTTTTTTCAACATTTTACCCGTCCTGGAATATCCCTAAATAAAGCTTTAAAGTGCCTTATTTTCGCTATCTTCGAAACCACTATCCATTTCCCTGTGACGTCATACAGTGCTGCCAATACAAACAACATGGCGGTTACCACAGCAAGATATAGCGACATTAGCTCGGATTCAGACTCGGATTTCAGCGGTTTAAGCGATTCAACAGATTACGCATGTATTGAAACAGATTGTCGGAGTATAGAGGCAGATAGAGAAAACGAAATTGAAGAAGAAATTGAAGCTATTGAGCGAATATCTATTGACGCTATTCGGCCATAGCGTGGGTGTACCTAATGAAGAGGCCCATAGCATGGCTGCCTTATTAGCATCGCCGGTAAAATATGCGGACCAAACGATCAGGACTTCCGCATCTTGTCGATTGGTAAGTGTTTGTTTCGCATTATCTAGTTTCAAATGTACATACAGCTAGTGTAAATAGCATGTTAGCATCGATTAGCATAGCATGTTAGCATCGATTAGCTGGCAGTCATGCCGTGACCAAATATGTCTGATTAGCACATAAGTCAACACCCTTGTGATTTCGTTGACTTAATCGTTGCAAATGCATCTGCAGGTTATCCATACATCTCTGTGCCATGTCTGTCTTAGCATCGGCGGTAAAATGTGAAGACACTTTGGTACATTCAATGGGGGTCTGGCGGCAGATTTCTTGCCAGTGGTGCAACTTGAA
The DNA here is from genome assembly GCF_033978795.1 of Nerophis ophidion. Lineage (NCBI taxonomy): Eukaryota > Metazoa > Chordata > Actinopteri > Syngnathiformes > Syngnathidae > Nerophis > Nerophis ophidion. Next base: position 35,672,445 of record NC_084621.1, on the reverse strand, counting down.
TCCCTCCCTGTTAGTGTTGTTACACCCTCCGACAACACATCGACGAGGCATGATGTCTCCAAGGTTCCAAAAAATAGTCGAAAAAACGGAAAATAACAGAGCTGAGACCCGGTGTTTGAAATGTGAAAATGAATATAGTGGGTGTGTTACCTCGGTGACGTCACGTTCTGACGTCATCGCTAAAAGACCGATGAACAGAAAGGCGTTTAATTTGCCAAAATTCACCCATTTAGAGTTCGGAAATCAGTTAAAAATATACATGGTCTTTTTTCTGCAACATCAAGGTATATATTGACGCTTGCATAGGTTTGGTGATAATGTTCCCCTTTAAGGACAAACTTGCAATAAGCAACATATGTTTTAATGTACCCTAAGATTTTTTGTTAAAATAAAGCCAATAATGCAATTTTTTGTGGTCCCCTTTGTATAGAAAAGTATCAAAAAGTACCATGATTTCCAAGTTTAAAATACAGCAGCTTAGTAGGCCTAGGTCCATCCATCCATCCATCTTCTTCCGCTTATCCGAGGTCGGGTCACGGGGGCAACAGCCTAAGCAGGGAAACCCAGACTTCCCTTTCCCCAGCCACTTCGTCTAGCTCTTCCCGGGGGATCCCGAGGCGTTCCCAGGCCAGCCGGGAGACATAGTCTTCCCAACGTGTCCTGGGTCTTCCCCGTGGCCTCCTAGCGATTGGACGTGCCCTAAACACCTCCCTAGGGAGGCGTTTGGGTGGCATCCTGACCAGATGCCCGAACCACCTCATCTGGCTCCTCTCGATGTGGAAGAGCAGCGGCTTTACTTTGAGCTCCTCCCGGATGGCAGAGCTTCTCACCCTATCTCTAAGGGAGAGCCCCGCCACACGGTGGAGGAAACTCATTTCGGCCGCTTGTACCTGTGATCTTATTCTTTCGGTCATGACCCAAAGCTCATGACCATAGGTGAGGGTGGGAACGTAGATCGACCGGTAAATTGAGAGCTTTGCCTTCCGGCTCAGCTCCTTCTTCACCACAACGGATCGGTACAACGTCCGCATTACTGAAGACACCGCACCGATCCGCCTGTCGATCTCACGATCCACTCTTCCCTCACCCGTGAACAAGACTCCTAGGTACTTGAACTCCTCCACTTGAGGCAGGGTCTCCTCCCCAACCCGGAGATGGCACTCCACCCTTTTCCGGGCGAGAACCATGGAGTCGGACTTGGAGGTGCTGATTCTCATTCCGGTCGCTTCACACTCGGCTGCGAACCGATCCAGTGAGAGCTGAAGATCCCGGTGAGATGAAGCCATCAGGACCACATCATCTGCAAAAAGCAGAGGCCTAATCCTGCGGTCACCAAACCGGAACCCCTCAACGCCTTGACTGCGCCTAGAAATTCTGTCCATAAAAGTTATGAACAGAATCGGTGACAAAGGACAGCCTTGGCGGAGTCCAACCCTCACTGGAAATGTGTTCGACTTACTGCCGGCAATGCGGACCAAGCTCTGGCACTGATCGTACAGGGAGCGGACCGCCACAATCAGACAGTCCACGTACCCAAGACTCTCTGAGCACTCCCCACAGGACTTCCCGAGGGACACGGTCGAATGCCTTCTCCAAGTCCACAAAGCACATGTAGACTGGTTGGGCAAACTCCCATGCACCCTCAAGAACCCTGCCGAGAGTATAGAGCTGGTCCACAGTTCCACGACCAGGACGAAAACCACACTGTTCCTCCTGAATCCGAGGTTCGACTATCCGGCCTAGCCTCCTCTCCAGTACACCTGAATAAACCTTACCGGGAAGGCCTAGGAGTGTGATCCCACGATAGTTGGAACACACCCTCCGGTCCCCCTTCTTAAAGAGAGGAACCACCACCCCGGTCTGCCAATCCAGAGGTACCGCCCCCGATGTCCACGCGATGCTGCAGAGTCTTGTCAACCAAGACAGCCCCACAGCATCCAGAGCCTTAAGGAACTCCGGGAGGTTCTCGTCCACCCCCGGGGCCTTGCCACCGAGGAGCTTTTTAACTACCTCAGCGACCTCAGCCCCAGAAATAGGAGAGTCCACCACAGATTCCCCAGGCACTGCTTCCTCATAGGAAGATGTGTTGGTGGGATTGAGGAGGTCTTCGAAGTATTCCTTCCACCTATCCACAACATCCGCAGTTGAGGTCAGCAGAACACCATCCGCACCATACACGGTGTTGATAGTGCACTGCTTCCCCTTCCTGAGGCGGCGGACGGTGGTCCAGAATCGCTTCGAAGCCGTTTTCCATGGCTTCCCCGGACTCCTCCCATGTCCGAGTTTTTGCCTCAGTGACCGCTGAAGCCGCACACCGCTTGGCCTGTCGGTACCTGTCCACTGCCTCCGGAGTCCTATGAGCCAAAAGGACCCGATAGGACTCCTTCTTCAGCTTGACGGCATCCCTCACCGCTGGTGTCCACAAGGGGGTTTTAGGATTGCCGCCCCGACAGGCACCAACTACCTTGCGGCCACAGCTCCGATCAGCCGCCTCGACAATAGAGGTGCGGAACATGGTCCACTCGGACTCAATGTCCAGCACCTCCCTCGTGACATGTTCGAAGTTCTTCCGGAGGTGGGAATTGAAACTTTGTCTGACAGGAGACTCTGCCAGACGTTCCCAGCAGACCCTCACAATGCGTTTGGGCCTCCCAGGTCGGTCCGGCATCCTCCCCCACCATTGCAGCTAACTCACCACCAGGTGGTGATCGGTAGAAAGCTCCGCCCCTCTCTTCACCCGAGTGTCCAAGACATAAGGCCGCAAATCCGATGACACAACTACAAAGTCGATCATGGAACTGCGGCCTAGGGTGTCCTGGTGGCAAGTGCTCATATGGACACCCTTATGTTTGAACATGGTGTTTGTAATGGACAAATTGTGACAAGCACAAAAGTCCAATAACAAAACACCACTCGGGTTCAGATCCGGGCGGCCATTCTTCCCAATCACGCCTCTCCAGGTTTCACTGTCGTTGCCAACGTGAGCGTTGAAGTCCCCCAGTAGGACAAGGGAATCACCCGGGGGGGCACTTTCCAGTACTCCCTCGAGTGTACCCAAAAAGGGTGTGTACTCTGAACTGCTGTTTGGTGCATAAGCACAAACAACAGTCAGGACCCGTCCCCCCACCCGAAGGCGGAGGGAGGCTACCCTTTCGTCCACTGGGTTGAACTCCAACGTGCAGGCTTTAAGCCGGGGGGCAACCAGAATTTCCACCCCAGCCCGTCGCCTCTCACTGCTGGCAACGCCAGAGTGGAAGAGGGTCCAGTCCCTCTCGAGAGAAGTGGTTCCAGAGCCCTTGCTGTGCGTCGAAGTGAGTCCGACTATATCCAGCCGGAACTTCTCCACTTCGCGCACTAGCTAAGGCTCTTTCCCCCCAGTGAGGTGACGTTCCACGTCCCAAGAGCTAGCTTCTGTAGCCGAGGATCGGACCGCCAAGTGCCCTGCCTTCGGCTGCCGCCCAGCTCACATTGCACCCGACCTCTATGGCCCCTGCTATGGGTGGTGATTCCATTGAAGGGGTGACCCACGTTGCCTCTTTGGGCTGTGCCCGGCCGGGCCCCATGGGAACAGGCCCGGCCACCAGGCGCTCGCCATCGTGCCCCACCTCCGGGCCTGGCTCCAGAGGGGGGCCCCGGTGACCCGCGTCCGGGCGAGGGAAATCTGGGTCCATGTTTTGTTTTCTTCATAGAGGTCTTCGAGCTGCTCTTTGTCTGATCCCTCACCTAGAACCTGTTTGCCTTGGGAGACCCTACCAGGTGGCATAAAGCCCCCGGACAACATAGCTCCTAGGATCATTGGGACACACAAACTCCTCTACCACGATAAGGTGGCAGTTCAGAGAGGAGGTAGGCCTAGGTATTCATTAAAATCAAGGCAGAGGTTTTATTTAACAAACATACTTAATATTGTATTGGCCAATGTAATGTTACACACAGTTTGAACAGTAACAATGTGTTGAATATAGGAAAATGTTGGCCCTGCGATGAGGGGGGGACTTGTCCAGGGTGTACCCCGCCTTCCGCACGATTTAAGCTGAGATAGGTCGCCAGCGCCCCCCGCGACCCCAAAAGGGAATAAGCGGTAGAAAATGGATGGATGGATGGAAACACTTTACTTGAATAATGAATCATCCATCCATTTTCTACCATTTGTCCCTCTCAGGGTTGCAGGGGTGGCTGGAGCTTATCTCAGCTGCATCCGGGCGGAAGGCGGGGTACATCCTGGAAAAGTCGCCAGCTCATCGCAGGGCCAACACAGATAGGTAAATGAAATGAATTGCACATACAATATTCAATCGTTTTCATAACATGGTCACTACTGCCTACTTTGTCTTGTTATATTCTTATTTTACTGTTATATTGTTATTCCCATTGTTTTTATTCTTTTTGTAATATTTCTCTATTTTGTTTCCATTTAAACCCCCATTATTTACTTTTTACTTTTTTCTTTAAATTGATCTCAACTCTGTACACTGCTGCTGGAATTTTAATTTTCCTGAAGGAACTCTCCTGAAGGAATCAATAAAGTACTATCTATCTATCTATCTATATTCAATTAAGTGATTCTTTGGCTTACCACTAGATGGAGCCTGCTTACCAATAGCGGTACGTGTAGCAGAGTTTGAGAATCTTTGCACTAGAGTTTTTAAAACTTTGCTAAAAACACACCTATTTACACAAGCATTCAGGAAACAGCACCATGGTTTTATTTTGTTTTCAGTTTATTGTAATTATGATATATCTACAGTATGTTGTAGTATTAAATATTTTATTATTATTTTTTAATTGTATTTTGTGCAGCCCTTTGGTCAACGTGGGCTGTTTCAATGTGCTGTATAAAAAAAGTTTGACTAAATACAATAGACCAAAATCAAACATCAGTTGTCAAGGACGCTAGTTCTCCAAACTAAAGAAAATATGACTAATAGTGTTAAGGCCCCCTGGTCCTTCGCTTTCTGTACAATTTAGTTGCTTGTGTGTTTTTAAATTAAAGTTAACATACCAATGATTGTCACACACACATTATGTGTGGTGAAATTTGTCCTTTGCATTTTACCCACCCCCTTGTTCACCACTGGGAGGTGAGGGTGTGATGTTATGAGCCAGGGAATAATAGAACTACACTACCCAGCATGCAACGGGAGTAACGAGCATGCGCGGTGCGCGTAGTGGTATGTGGCCATGTTGACAGTTTGGATGTTGTGATATGCACGCTCTAAAAAAGTAAACGTTGAAAACTCAGACAACACGCCTCGTCTGTATTATTGATCTTGAGACAGACAACACATGGTGTCAGAAGTGGCCGTGAGCAGCGTCGGAAGAAATGTTTGCCACGAGGGAGCCACGAAAGACGAGCGGAAGGAAGATTTCTTCGGTTGCGTGAGTGACAACGTGCGAAGGACGCCACATTTCTGAGGAGTTTGCTACGGTGTGTGAAGACTATGAGCGGCGGTAAAGTGACACAGAGGACAAGAGACAGATTGAACAAATAGAAGAGGATCTTTTGCCCAAGTTGGAAGAAAGCCAACAACACAAAGAGCTGTGAAGTCCCGGTAACTTACCCAAAGTACAGTCATGGAAAAGCTAAGTCCACCTAGCCCAATGCTACTAACTGCTAATCTTGCTGATAACTGGAAGCGTTTTAAGCAAAGATTTAATATATATTTAGCAGCAAGCGGAGCAGGAGGTGACAATGAAAAGCTGAAAGCTCACATTCTTTTGCATGTTATTGGAGAAGATGCTTTGGACATATATAATAGCTTTCAGCTGGATGAAGCTAATTTGACACTGGAACAGCTAATGACAAAGTTTGAAGAATACTTTGTGCCTCGTCAAAACGTGACATTTGAGAGGTATAAGTATTTCACACATGACCAAAAGCAAGGAGTACCTTTTGATCAGTACATGGCGGAGCTTCATACACTAAGCAAAACATGTGAATTTGACACTCTGAGAGACTCATTAGTGAGAGATAGGATTGTTTGTGGTACAATGGACAATGCACTAACAGAAAGACTGCTTCGAGAAACTGGGCTTACGTTAGATAAGTGTGTCAGTATGTGTAGAGCAGCTGAGACCACCAGAGCACAAGCAAAGGAGCTACGAAGAGGTGATACAACAGTTAATGCCATACATAAAGAACAATGGAAAAAGAAAATGTGTACCAAACAAAAGGATCAAAAAGACAAATCTGTGGAATTTAAATGTGGTAAATGTGGAGGCAGCCACAAGCCAAAACATTGTCCTGCATATGGAAAAACATGTAACAACTGTGGAAGGAGCAATCACTATGCAAAGTGTTGTAAAGCAGCTTCAAGACAGAAAGTTCACACAATTGAAGAAGATGATGATAAGGATGAGTTTATTGTCAATGTGGTGCAAGAGTGCACAATTGAAAAAGAAAAATGGATTGTTCCAATTACAGTGAATCAGACGACAATACCATTCAAGTTAGATACAGGTGCTCACGTAAACCTGCTATCTTTGGAAGATTACAAAACACTGACTGTAAAGAGCAAAATCCATCCAGTAAAAACCAAAGTAAGTGGATACACTGGAGAACGAGTTCCTGTTAAAGGCGGATGTATTGTAACTTTTAAACACAAGGGTCGACAAATGAGAGTACAGCTGCTGATTGTGGATATGAGTGTACAACCAATCCTGGGACTCAGTGCATGCACAAAGCTCAATCTTGTCAAAAGAGTGTTTGTGGTGACATCTCAAGAAACTGCAAATGCTCAAGACTCACTCATGGAAGAGTATAAAGACTGCTTTCAAGGACTTGGATGTCTACCTGGACTACATAAAATATGTGTAGATAAAAATGTGTTTCCTGTTTTGCACCCGTGCAGGAAAGTCCCATTTGCTCTGCGTGAAAAACTGAAAGATGAACTAGCGCGAATGGAAAAGTTGGGAGTCATTAAGAGAATAGATGAGCCAACTGAATGGGTCAGCTCGCTGGTTGTTGTGCAAAAGAAAACAGGTGCCCTAAGAATATGCTTGGATCCAAGAGACCTAAATAAAGCGATCAGAAGAGAGCACTTTAAGTTACCAACCAGGGAAGAGATAATGGCACAATTTGCTGGCGCAAAATGGTTCAGCAAATTAGATGCTTCATCAGGTTTCTGGCAGATGAAGCTTGACGAGGAGAGCTCAAGACTGTGCACATTTAACACACCGGAGGGCAGGTACAGGTTTCTTCGTCTACCATACGGCATCTTGTCAGCGCCTGAAGTATATCACAAGACCATTCACATGATTTTTGAGCACATACCCGGAGTTGAGACAATGATGGATGATATCATAGTGTGGGGCTCAACACAAAAAGAACACGACGAAAGACTGAGACAAGTGCTAGACAAGACAAGGGAGGTGAACCTGAAACTTAACAAAGAAAAATGTGAGTTTGGAGTGAAGTCACTTACCTTTGTGGGAGATGTTGTGAGTGAAGAGGGCGTGAAGCCAGACCCGAGAAAAACTTCAGCAATCAACAACATGGAAAGGCCAACCAACAAAGATGAGGTCAGACGTTTCCTAGGGATGGTCACCTATCTTGCTAAGTTTGTCCCACAACTGTCAACACAGTCAGCACCTCTCAGGAGTCTTCTTGAACAAAAGAATGAATGGATATGGTGCCACGAGCAAGAACAATGTTTTCTGAGACTGAAAGAGACTCTTACACAGGAGCCCGTGTTAAAGTTTTATGACCCCGAGAAGAGCACCAGGATCTCGGCAGATGCATCACAGTACGGCTTGGGAGCAGTGCTACTGCAGCAACATGAAGAGCAGTGGCTACCTGTCGCCTATGCATCCAGAGCACTGACAAGTGCCGAGACCAGGTATGCTCAAATCGAGAAAGAACTGTTGGCAAGTTTGTATGCATGTGAGCGTTTCCATCAATATGTATATGGACAGATGTTTCAAGTGGAAACCGATCACAAACCGTTGGTGTCCATCATGAACAAACCGTTGAATGACTGTCCAGTACGAATACAGCGCATGCTAATTCGACTGCAAAAATATGACGTGCACATGATATATACACAAGGAAAATATATGTACACAGCCGACACATTGTCTAGAGCAGTGGATAAAAGAGAACTTGCAGACAGTGAAAATAGCACTGAGATACAGGCATATGTAGATATGGTTGTGACATCTTTGCCGGTGACTGCAGACAGAACAGAACAAATACGGAGAGAGACTATTGAAGATGAAACTATGAAAGAACTCAAGAGCGCAGTACAGAATGGATGGCCTGACAACAAAAAGGATTGCCCCTTGAAAATACAAGACTATTGGAATTGTAGAGCTGAGCTCACAGTGGTGGATGACATTGTGCTAAAAGGGAGCAAATTTGTTATTCCGTACTCACTGCGCAAGCAGATGCTCGAAAAGATACACGAAGGCCACCTTGGTGAATTCAAGTGTAAACAGAGGGCTAGAGAAGTAATGTACTGGCCAAGGATCAATCACGATATTAGCCAAACAACAGCGTCATGTGGAATTTGCCGAACTTACAGGCCAAAACAACAAGCGGAGCCACTGATGACTCATCCAGTGCCACACAGACCTTACTACAAAGTAGGAACTGATCTATTTGACTTTGATGGAAGGAGCTACGTGGTAGTCACAGATTACTTTTCGAACTATCCTGAAATTAGAGCGTTGCAGTCAACATCGAGCAAAGCAGTTGTCAGTTATTTAAAGACTGTTTTCGCCAGACATGGTGTTCCATGCGAACTGTTTTCCGACAATGGTCCCCAGTTTTCTAGCTGTGAGTTTGCTGCCTTTGCCAAGGAATGGGGGTTTCAACACTCTACGTCAAGTCCAACTTATCCAAAGTCCAACGGCTTGGCAGAATGCTCTGTTAAAACTGTAAAGAACTTGTTAAAGAAATCACAGGACAAAGATGACTTTCAGAAAAGTTTACTGATCTACCGGAGTGCACCTCTACAAATTGGACTGTCACCAGCCCAAATGCTGATGGGTAGGCGCATTCGCTCCAACCTACCAGTCAACGAGGATTTGCTGACACCCAAAGGCGCACACAAGGTCAGACAAGCTAAGGAAGTACAAAAAGCAAAGCAAAAACATCTGCATGATAGAACTGCAAAACACCTGCCTGTGCTGAGGCCAGGAGATGTTGTGCGTCTCAGAGACATTTCTACAGGCACCTGGAGACAAAAAGGACAGGTGGAAGAGGAAGTTGCTCCACGCTCGTATAGGATCCAGATGGAAAATGGACCGTCTCTGAGAAGGAACCGTACGGATCTTCAACTACAGTTGACTGAAGGAAACATTGCAGCTCAGGAAAAGGCTCAACAGGACTCAGCTGGACCTGCAGAACTTGTTGACACGGAGCCTAACCTTGCTGACCAAGGACTGACAGCAGTGTCCGCGTCACCTACTGTTGAGAGACTGTCTAGACCTAAGAGACATGTTCAGCCACCTAAGAGGCTGATTGAGAGTTGTTAAGAACTCTTGGTTTTTGCAAGTTGTTTAAAAAAAAAAAAAAAAAAAAAAAGTGTTGACATAAATGCTTTGACATTTTTGTGTGGTTACAATGCTAAAAAAAAAAAAAAAAAAAAAAAATGAAAAAGTTGTAGTTTAAAAAAATAACACTGAGTTAAACACTATTTCTTTATAGGGGGAAAGATGTGATGTTATGAGCCAGGGAATAATAGAACTACACTACCCAGCATGCAACGGGAGTAACGAGCATGCGCGGTGCGCGTAGTGGTATGTGGCCATGTTGACAGTTTGGATGTTGTGATATGCACGCTCTAAAAAAGTAAACGTTGAAAACTCAGACAACACGCCTCGTCTGTATTATTGATCTTGAGACAGACAACACAGAGGGGAGCAGTAAGCAACAGCAGTGTCCGCGCCCGGAAATCTTTTTTGTTGATTTAACCCCCAATTCCAACCCTTGATGCTGAGTGTCAAGCAGGGAGGTAATGGGTCCCATTTTTATAGTATTTGGCATGACTCGGCCGGGGTTTAAACTCACAACCTACCGATCTCAGGGCGGACACTCTAACCACTAGGCAACTGAGTAGGTAAATGTCAAAATCATTGAATATGCAGGAGGTGGGCATCCATAACGTGGGCAATGACCAATCTAGTTTGTGAACCTAAAGTCTATGCTTGGATTTCCCACATGCAGTTCTTTCATTCTAAAAGGTTGGACAATGCTCGGCTGTATTTGAGTGACAGCATTCAAACAACGGTCAAAACAAACCATTGTACGTGCTGACCACTGACGGACAGAAAGTGCACATCAGTCATCTATGTGACACTCCGTCCATGACCGTGCATTCAAAGTGTGAATAAATTGCATAATTGAAGCCGTGGCTTTCTGAGCCAAGGGTTTTACTGACAGTCACAGTGGGGCGCCATTAATCATGTGACCTTTCGTATAAGAAACCGTTTACTGTACGGGATTATTAGTCGGCTGAACAGAGCCAGTGCATTAGACCTCGGGGACAATTTTCAGGCCTACAATTGATATGATGAATTGATACTTGCAACTAGGCCTGGAGGATCACTCGATTTTATCCCAAATTTTTTTTTTTTGTAGGAGACGATATCAAGAAATACAAATCAATGATTTTGCGCCACTTGCTCCTGCATACCATAAGGCACACTTTACCAACTGCGAGCCTTGCCATCATTGGTTTGAAAGTCTGGTTTGCAAAGGTTACATTACCTTCATCCGAGGCGGGGTGTGACAACAGCAGTTCATGAAAAATAAAAACATACAAAAATTAAAAAAGAACAATAGTGTCTCGGTGGCTTACACTTGCATCACATCTCATAAGTTTGACATCACTTGGTGTCCAATATTTTCCACAAAGATAAAATAAGTCATATTTTTGTTTCATTTAATAGTTCAAACAAATTTAAATAATGGATCCCATAGGTAATTCCAAATAAAAGGAGAAAACTGTAAATTACGGGGGATATTGATTAGTTGATATAAGTAAAGTAAGAACGAATATAAAATACAAATTTATTTCAGTTTTAGGAGTTAAATGGTGGAACTAGCTCAGTGATGAGTTGAAGACATGTAGTTCTTTGTTAAGGTTTAAGAAAACCTTGAAAGGTGAAATAATTGAAAATGATAAAATATAGTAATCATCATTACTTTCATCCTATTTTTTTGTAATGTTCCAGGCAATCTAATTTTCAGTGAAGGTACAGGATAAGCAAATATAAGCTTTGGCTTCAGCCTATTCCTTTTTCGGTCATTCTTTTTCTTTTCTTTGTGTATGTTTATGATTATTGATATGTATAACCTGTACTGTTAAACTGATCACACAAAAAGGTCGATTATATCATTCATTGTGTGTACCAGTCAGTATGTGTTGGACTATCAACATCCATCCATTTTTTTAATATTACCCTAAAACATAAAATCCACATCCACCAAAAAAAACAAAAAAAAACACTCCAAAATGTCAAAAATCAAAAAGGAAGAAGACAGACATATCCAAAGACATTAACAAAAAACACCAAACACCAAAAAACACCCATGAAACAAAAGCAACACCCGGTGACCTCTCCGCCGAGGGAACACAACACGCGGCTACTTAACCCAGTCATCAGAAAAAAAACAACGTGTGCACTACCAACCCCCGAGTACACCAAAAAACACCACAACCACAAAGACAACTGTGACCACCCCCGGCCACAACAACTCTATCCTGCCATTCCTCCCATTTCCCTGGTCGCATATACCTGAGGGTTTCTCACTCATTCTCCAACAGAGACAGAACCCACTCCACTGATCTCAATCAGGCGCAAAACTCTGCCCACAAACAGAGCACGACTCACCATCACACCGCCATCGAGTCCCAGGCACGGCATTGGCAGGGCAACCAACTCGCAGCCCACGAAGCCTCCGTCGGTCAAGGACGCGATGAGGGGCGTGCCGCACCTCTTACCCCCTCCCACCCGTGCATGTGATGTCGGCGTTTATAAGACCCCCAGAGTGACTACTGTGGAGTTAAAATTAGGTCAGCCATCGCAGCTGACCTTCAGCCAGTATTGATGTATGTGAGTGGAGACTAATGATGTGAATAAAATGGTTAAGTTTATTTACTTACTAAACTTAAAGGCCTACTGAAACCCACTACTACCCACCACACAGTCTGATAGTTTATATATCAATGATGAAATATTAACATTGCAACACATGCCAATACGGCCTTTTTAGTTTACTAAATTACAATTTTAAATTTCCCGGGAGTTTTGTCTTGAAAACGTTGTGTAATGATGACGTGTACGCAAGACGTCACGGGTTTTTAGGAAGTATGAGCACTGCACACACACACAGCTAAAAGTTTTTTTCTAGTCCGTCGCTATCAATATCCTCAAACACGAATCTTTCATCCTCGCTCAAATTAATGGGGAAATTGTCGTTTTCTCGGTCCAAATAGCACTTTTTGTTGGAGGGTCCCATTAAAATCAATGTGAATATGTGAGGAGCCCCCACACTTGCGACGTCATCGTCTGCGACTTCCGGTAGAGGCAGGGCTTTTGTCTTAGAACCGAAAGTTGCAAACTTTATCGTGGATGTTCTCTACTAAATCCTTTCTGCAAAAATATGGCAATATCTCGAAATGATCAAGTATGACATAGAATGGACCTGCTATCCCCGTTTAAATAAGAAAATCTCATTTCAGTAGGCCTTTAAGCGACATGTCATTGCTACATTGTGGATACAGAAGTATTTTATTCAAGACAGAAGTTTTGCTTCCCATTCGGAGCTCTACATTGAATAACTTCATTTGATCAGGAAGTGAAGTGAATTATATTTATATAGCACTTTTCTATAGTGACTCAAAGCGCTTTTTACATCGTGAAACCCAATATTTAAGTCACATTTAAACCAGTGTGGGTGGCACTGGGAGCAGGTGGGTAACATGTCTTGCCCAAGGACACAACAGCAGTGACTAGGTAGGCGGAAGAGGGGATCGAACCTGGAACCCTGAAGTTGCTGGCATGGCCACTCTCAACCGAGCTATACTTCCCCAGGACAATGCATATTAATCAACATATGAACAGAAAAAATACAGTAGTTATGCCAGAATTATATACAATAGCTAAATTTCATCTGTTTAGTTTTTGGACAATTATTTTATACAGAGTCCAATTTATACCTGTTCTAAAAAGAAGCCACTTTATGAAAAAATATATAATTTTGCTGAGAGTAAGATGCAGAGTCATTTGAAACTACTCGTGTTTGATCAAATACAACTGAACATGCTATGAATTATCTCTGACATTTGTAGTCATTGGCTTCTTTAACAAAAAGTAGGGGGAAAAAAAATCTACAAAAATACTGTAATTCAACTTTTTGGGGAAAAAATATGGGATTCGTAGGCCATACCGCCCAGGTTTAGTTGCTGTCATGACGGGGTTTGTTCTCCCGAAATGCAGACGGACGACTCTGGACAAAAGCGTGAGGTAGGAACATGATTTAATTATCTAAACTCAAAGAGGCACAAACAAAACGGAACACAAGGCTTTGATTGATTGATGGAGACTTTTATTAGTAGATTGCACAGTACAGTACATATTGCGTACAATTGACCACTAAATGGTTACACCTGAATAAGTGAATACGTTTTTCAACTTGTTTAAGTCGGGGTCCACGTTAATACATTCATGATACAAATATATACTATCAGCATAATACAGTCATCACACAAGTTAATCATCAGAGTATATACATTGAATTATTTACATTATTTACAATCCGGGAGGTTAGGTTTGGTTGATATCTGCACTTCAGTCATCAACAATTGCATCGTCAGAGAAATGGACATTGAAACAGTGTAGGTCTGACTTGGTAGGGTATGTACAGCGAGCAGTGAACATAGTGAGTTCAGAAAGCATAAGAACAAGTATACACATTTGATTATTTACAATCTGGGGAGGTGGGTGTTTGTTTAGGGTTGAAGTTACCTGGAGGTGTTCTTTTACTGCGCTTTTGAAGGAGGAAGTGAAGGCACAAAGTGCTTATCACACTTGGAGCTAAAGCTAACTATTAGCATGGACTAGGGATAAGCAATACTCCGGGAACTGTTGCATGAAACAAACAAGACTTACGTACCAAGGCATGAAGCAAACAATGACGCCAGGCCGATTGCCCGGCAAAGGCAGGCTCAAATAATGCCTCTGATTAGTGCTCAGGCAGCAGGTGAGCGGGCGAACATTAATCAGAGACTGGTGGAAATAATAAGTAACCATTGTAAATAAAACAAACAAGGGTGCACAAAAACAGGAACTAATGGAGTCCAAAACTAAGAGAACATAACAAAACATGATCCGGACAACAGATCATGACACTTGCAGCACTTTTGAACTCAAGGTGACCATGAGGTTGCCATATTTGTGCTCTCCAAGTAAAAAAATAATAAATATTCTTTAATCGATACCTCAGAGAGTCAAAGTCAGACAGAAAGCTTGAGAAAAGTCATTATTGTGCTCTTTTCAGTCCATACTGTGAAGGATGGAATGTGTTTATGGATTTTTGCATCAACAGTTTCTCAATCCTGTGTTAGCGTGCGTGTGTGTGTGTGTGTGTGTGTGTGTGCGTGTGTCTGTGTGTGTGTGTGTGTGTGTGTGTGTGTGTGTGTGTGTGTGTGTGTGAATGTGTGTGTGTGTGTGTGTGTGCGGTAATCCTTGTGGTAATCTGTAGAAAAACATCTGTCTCTGGAGATAACACTAGCCATGCTTCTTTACAAGATATTTTGCTATTAGAACTGATACCCTAATGAACCTCCATCCACCCAGGTACAGTACAGATGCGTATGTGTAAGTAATGTGCTGACAGCGGCGTGTCCTTTGGCGCTCGCACCGTTTAAGAGTATCACGGTGCCCACGGCCTCCTCTAATCCTTAAATCCATTGTAGAGTAGAATCCGCACAATCTTACACAAACAAACATCAACCAGAAATAGGCTGGCATACTTTAGCTTCAAAGCTATTTTTTTAAAAACTGTTTTATATTCAGATTTTCCCCAAAAAAAAAAAAAAAAAAAAAAAAAAGTAAACGCTTTAAACATCAAGAAGCCTCTCATCTGGTGTGCATAGCTGGGCCTCTTGACACAAGAGTGTTGACAGATGATGCTTTGAGCTCCACCTTTATGATACTTCTAAAGTCGGCAAAGTATCAAACGGCATATTGTGAAATAGTTGTTCTGATGCGGCGGTGAAAGGAATAACTAATAATGGTTTGGTAATATTCATGTGTTGGAATGCGCAGAGGTGGGTAGAGTAGCCAAAAATTGTACTCAAGTAAGAGTACTGTTACTTTGGAGTTCTATCACTCAAGTAAAAGTTAGGAGTAGTCACCCAAATATTTACTTGAGTAAAAGTAAAAAGTATGTTGTGAAAAAACTTCTCAAGTACTGAGTAACTGATGAGTAACCTGTTCGTATAATGATGATGGCAACAAATAATGCTCAAAAACATAAAAATAGCAATGAGCAAGTTCAGAGCCACGAATATCTCTTAAGCAACTAAAACAATAATATATTAAATAATAATACATTAAAATAAAAAAATTAAGGAAAATTGAGCCACAATAACTTAACAGCACCATAGGCTCAGTAGGCAGAGATTACAAAGGAAAATAATAAATTAGCCTTTACGCAAACCAAAAACTCTGGTAGGTGTGGGCTGCACCTGAGAAGACACTGTGCACTTCTGATTTGTGTTTGTATGCATGTGTAAGTGTGTGTGCATGTGAAGTTTTGCATGTTCACTCAGTTAAAGGCCTACTGAAACCCACTACTACCCACCACGCAGTCTGATAGTTTATTTATCAATGATGAAATATTACCATTGCAACACATGCCAATACGGCCTTTTTAGTTTACTAAATTACAATTTTAAATTTCTCGGGAGTTTCTTCTTGAAAACGTCGCGTAATGATGACATGTACGCGTGACGTCACGGGCTGTTAGGAAGTATGAGCACTGCACACACACAGCTAAAAGTCGTCTACTTTAACGGCATAATTACACAGTATTTTGGACATTCTCTGTTGCTGAATCTTTTGCAACGTGTTCAATTAATATCGGAGAAGTCAAAGAAGAAAGATGGAGTTGGGAAGCTTTAGCCTTCAGCCACACAAACACACGGTGATTCCTTGTTTAAAATTCCCATGGGTGAAACTTTACTATGGATCACAGCGGTCAAGCGAACATGGTTCTTGACCGAATGTCAAACAGCAGGTTTCGGTGAGAAAAATGTGGTAAAAAGTCGCTTCTTACCGGAGATCAGCTGAGCTTGCCCCGTCCATAAAGCTGCCGTCGACTCCCCTGAGACATTGGCGTCAAGACACCCGTGGACACACCCCTCCGACTATCAGGTACTATTTAACTCACTAAAACACTAGCTACACAATAGAAAGATAAGGGATTTCCCAGAATTATCCTAGTAAATGTGTCTAAAAACATCTGAATCCGTCCCAATGCAATCACGTTTTTTTTTTAAACTTGTTTTTTTTTTTAGATTACTTTTTTTTTCTAGTCCGTCGCTATCAATATCCTCAAACACGAATCTTTCATCCTCACTCAAATTAATGGGGAAATTGTCGTTTTCTCGGTCCGAATAGCTGTTTTTGTTGGAGGCTCCCATTAAAAACAATGTGAATATGTGAGAAGCCATCAACATGTGACGTCATCATCTGCAACTTCCGGTAAAGGCAGGTCTTTTCTGTTAGCGACCGAAAGTTGCGAACTTTATCGTGGATGTTCTCTACTAAATCCTTTCAGCAAAAATATGGCAATATCGCAATATGATCAAGTATGACACATTAGTAGGCCTTTAATTGACTATTCAGTTTCAACAACAACTGGCTCTCAAGGTTCACACCGTGAAGCTGTGACCTTTTAGCCATGAAAAGGAGTCCTGCTTGACTAAAAAGTCTCTCACAGGCTGCAGATGCTGGGAAGCCTGTGTTGATTTTCAGTGACAGGCTCTTGATTTGAGGAAAGGAATGCAAGAGATCCATACCTCCAGTGGACGGACATGAAAGCTACCTCTCCAGCTCTCCTGTTTGTGATAGTCCTGTATTCAGCCATGTAAAGAAGGGATCTTCATCAGAGTGACTACTGTTTGTGGGAGCATCATCAATCTCCAAGTCAGTGTCCAGGTGATTTTTGATGTAGTCGAGGCCTGTGGCAAGTGAAAGAGATTTCCAAAAAATTAGTTCTGAACATATTTTTTTCCTTTCTACTGTACAGCCATCCAAGCTGCTGGTTTTTGTTGTGCTCCTAACTCTTGCTAGCCTCTAATTTGTCACTGATACAATATGAACTTAAATAAAAATAACAATACATGGATTGATATACACACATCTTCATTTGGAAAATTTATACATGTGCATAAGTATATTCACCGTTATTTAAGATGCTCTCATCAGTGGTCCAGGATGTCCTGAATTTTGGTAAGAGTATAGCTGCTGCAATCAACTCAGGTTGTTTCATCATCTCTCCAAAACTTTTCTGGATCCCCTCCCGCAGGACATCAGTGAGAGGTCTACACACTTTGCAAGACGACTACAACTTATTCAGCTTGTTCTGCAACTGGTGAAGTGTTGGCAGCAGGAAGCGCTTATGCAATAATGATTGCCCCTGGAGGATGTTCAGGGAAATGGCAACAGGCTTAATTAAAGTTCAAGTAGCAATGATTGTCACACACATGCTAGATGTGGCGAAATGAATCTCTGCATTTGACCCATCACCCTTGATCACCCCCTGGGAGGTGAGGGGAGCAGTGGGCAGCAGCGGTGCCGCGCCCGGGAATCATTTATGGTGATTTAACCCCCAATTCCAACCCTTAATGCTGAGTGCCAAGCAGGGAGGTAATAGGTCCCATTTTTATAATCTTTGAGATGATTCGGCCGGCATTTGAACTCACGACCTACCGATCTCAGGGCGGACACTCTAACCACTAGGCAGCGTACTCAGTAAAAAATGCCATTTCAGCTGTATTGAGCTTATAAAAAAATGTAAAGATGAAAGTTAGCTTTTAGCAACTTTTGATACATCCATTTTCATTGTGTGTGTTAAATGAACATACAAACTACACAACAAATCAACTACAATTAACACATGACCACGTAAAGAAAACAATATTATGTTGCAATATATTGATCTTAAAACAGGTGGATTCACCCACAATAATCACCAATGCCCACATTTATTCTATTACACCTTAAACAATGTGAGTTCTGCCAACTTACATCTTTATCTGCAGTGCTATGCACACTTTGCAGAGTGCTTTTTCTCCTTGCTCTTCTGAATGCACACAGCCCGTTCTACAGCGAAGAACAGTGAGCTCCAACGAGTTTGATTGGGTCGGAGAAACTGCATCTTGGTATTCACGTTCCACAATTTCAAATGCTGTGGTTGACCTGCTGGTCTTATTCCACAGAGCACTACATTTTGCAAAAAGCAGCACGTGACAACCTCTTGTATGTTTCGCTGCGTGCTCCAGCAGCAGGGGTGTCAACTGCAGAGATTTGATTGAGGAAATGGCATGCACACTTTTGGTGCTTTGGAAGATTGTATTCAAGGCAAGTGTCATTATCCAAAATAGAAGACACATCTTGGTACTCCACCTCCAACTCACTCTCATCTTCTGACCCTTCTGAGTCTCTCTCCTCCTGTCCATCATCAGCGACTCTGTCCTCTTTCTACTGCGCACCATATACTCGAAAGGCCTTTAGGAAGTTAAAACCACTGTCTGTTGTTGTCCTGGTCACTTTTCCCCTGATTTGGTGCCCGGAATGTACAGTGGGGCAAAAAACTATTTAGTCAGCCACCGATTGTGTAAGTTCTCCCACTTAAAATGATGACAGAGGTCTGTAATTTTCATGATAGGTACACTTCAACTGTGAGAGACAATATGTGAAAAAAAATCCAGCAATTCACATTGTAGAAATTTTAAAGAATTTATTTGTAAATTATGGTGGAAAATAAGTATTTGGTCAACCATTCAAAGCTCTCACTGATGGAAGGAGGTTTTGGCTCAATATCTCACGATACATGGCCCCATTCATTCTTTCCTTAACACTTATCAATCGTCCTGTCCCCTTAGGAGAAAAACAGCCCCAAAGCATGATGTTTCCACCCCCATGCGTCACAGTAGGTGTGGTGTTCTCGAGATGCAACTCAGTATTCTTCTTCCTCCAAACACGACTTGTTGAGGTTGTACTAAAATGGATACATGAATGATACAGCAGAGGATTGGAGAATGTCATGTGGTCAGATGAAACCAAAATAGAACTTTTTGGTATAAACTCAACTCGGAGCAAAGCGCCCAGTACCGGCGCCCCGCAGAGGGAGCACAGCCGTGGCCCTGGCCACGAAACAACATGAATCTGCTTTCTCCTCTTCAGGGCCAGGCCGTGGCAGACACTGCGTTTCCCCCGCGAACGGCGCCTCGAATGCCGGGGCAGGTGTGCTGGAGGTGCGGACGTCTGTGTCACCTGCAACCAGAGTGTCCAGCGATGGAGGTGGGGCAGGTGATCCGGATGGGCGACCCTACAGCATCCTCCCCCGGACCGGGAGAGACATACTATGTACCGGTAAGGATACATGGGAGTATACACCGGGCGATGGTGGATTCGGGCTCCGAGCAGTCCATGATTCACCAAAACCTGGTTCGACCCGGGGTATTGAGTAAGGTTACACGGGTGCGGGTTAAATGTGTGCATGGGGATATTCACGCGTACCCCGATGTGCCGGTGGAAAATTTTTTCAGAGGGGAAAAACATAGTGTTAAGGTGGCTGTAAATTCGCGCCTGGCGCACCCCTTAATCTTGGGAACAAATTGGTCGGGATTTAAGGGATTAATAAAGCAGTGTGCAGGGGTGCGTTCACAGACGGTAGGGAAAGGGGAGACCCGCGGTGTTCGCATCGGCGACACGAGATTATCCGACGCTGCCGAGGAGGGAGGGGAAGGGGGGCCAGCGGGGACTTCCCAGGAGGTTTCCCCAGTTCCCCAATGGCGCCCCATGGATGATTTCCCACCCGAGCTGTCTCGAGATGACACTCTTCACGCGAACTGGGACCAAATGATTTCGATTGATGGGCAGCGGGTTCGCCTGGGAATAACGCGGGATTTCCCTCACTTTGCATTGATTAGGGACAGATTATACAGAGTGAGCCATGACACTCAGACAGGGGAGGAAATCACCCAATTGTTGGTGCCAAAAAGCCGTCGGGAAATGATTTTCCAGTCGGCATATTTTAACCCGGCTGTGATAAACACTTAATCGGATTATGGCCCATTTGGGCAGACGTGTGCCGTTTGTGTGCGGCCTGCCCGGACTGTCAACTAGTCAATCCAGCGGCCACCCCTAGAGCCCTTTTGCGGCCATTACCATTCATAGAGGTCCCGTTTGAGCGAATTGGCATGGACCTCGTCGGGCCATTTTACCCGGGCACCCAGGGATATCGCTTTGCGCTAGTCCTGATGGATTATGCAACGCACTATCCCGAAGCAGTGCCACTGCGCTCCATCTCTGCAAAGAGTGTCGCGCAGGCACTGTTTCAAGTTGTCTCCTGAGTTGGAATCTCGAAAGAGATTCTAACTGACCAGGGCACGTCCTTTATGTCACGCAAGTTAAAGGAGCTGTACGGTTTATTGGGGATCAAATCTATTCGGACTAGCGTTTACCACCCACAGACGGATGGGTTGGTGGAGCGGATGAATAGAACTTTGAAATCCATGATCCGGAAGTTCGTACACGAGGACAAACCAAATTGGCATAAATGTTTGGATCCCCTGTTATTTGCAGTGCGGGAGGTTCCCCAGGCCTCAACAGGATTTTCTCCATTTGAACTGTTGTTCGGCCGGAAGCCGCGTGGGGTACTGGACCTAGTTAAAGAAAGCTGGGAGGAAGGTCCAAGCCCCAGTAAAAACTAAATTCAGTACGTCATGGACTTGAGACCAAAACTTCACACATTAGGGCACTTGTCACATGAGAATTTGCTCCAAGCCCAAGAACGTCAACAGCGCCTTTATAACAGGGGCGCGCAACTTAGACAATTTTCACCGGGAGAGAAAGTACTTGTTTTAGTCCCAACACACAGCTCCAAATTACTCGCCAAGTGCAAGGACCCCTTGTGGTCACACAACGAGTAGGTGACGTGGACTACAAGGTCAGGCGATCTGACCGGGGCGGGGAAACACAAATGGACCACCTCAATCTACTAAAAGAGTTGAGGGAAGCGGAGCCCTTCTCCATGGTGACGGCGATAGCGGAGAGCGAGGAGCTGGGGCCTGAGGTTCCTCCCTCCCCCTGGCCCTCCCCTCTCCACTGGGATAAACATCTTACGCTGTCACAGAAAGCAGACGTAGCCAAATTGCAGCAACATTTTGCTGACGTGTTCTCCCCCTGCCAGGCCGCACGACTCTCACCCAGCATCACATAGATACCAGCCCAGGTGTGACGGTGAGGTCCCGGCCCTATAGGCTGCCCGAACACAAACGCAAAGTAGTTTGGGAATAATTAAAAGCCATGCTGGAATTGGGAGTGATGGAAGAGTCACACAGTGCATGGTGCAGCCCCATAGTTCTGCTAGGTAAGAAAGATGGGTCTGTGCGGTTCTGTGTGGACTTCCGCAAGGTGAATGATGTGTCACGTTTTGACGCCTTTCCGATGCCCCGGGTCAACAAGCTCCTGGACCGGTTGGGCACTGCTCGTTTTTTTACGACACTGGATTTGACTAAGGTCTACTGACAGATTCTCTTGTTTGCAGAGTCCAAGGAAAAAACGGCATTCTCCACTTCGGAAGGTTTGTACCAGTTCGTGACCCTTCCGTTTGGCTTGGTTGGTGCGCCCGCCACATTTCAGAGACTCATGGACCAGGTATTGCGACCCCACGCTGCATATGCCGCCTCCTATCTGGATGATGTCATCATCCAGGGGAACAGCTGGGCGGCGCATATGCAGAGAGTGGGGGCGGTACTCGAGTCCCTGAAGCGGGCGGGGTTGACCGCCAACCCGGCAAAGTGCGCGGTTGGCCGGAGGGAGGTACAGTATCTGGAGTACCACTTGGGGGAAGGCCAGGTGCGGCCTCAGGTAGATAAAACCGCAGCAGTTGCGGCCTTCCCGGCCCCGAAGACGAAAAAGGAGGTGAGGCAGTTCTTAGGGCTGGTGGGCTACTACCGGAGGTTTGTCCCCCGGTTTGCGAACCTGACCAGCCCACTAACTGACCTCACCAGGAAAAGTGTCCCAGATCTGGTCCAGTGGACGGAGTAGTGCCAGCAGGCATTCGAGAAGGTAAGGAAAGCACTTTGCGAGGACCCGGTACTGCACAGGCCTGATTTTTCCATCCCGTTTTGTTTGCAGGCGGATGCGTCGGGCAGAGGACTGGGAGCCGTTTTATCTCAGCAGCGGGGGGGCACCAACCATCCGGTCCTGTATATCAGCAGGAAACTGTCAGAAAGAGAGGACAGATATAGCACGGTGGATAGGGAGTGCCTCGTCATCCGGTGGGTGGTCGGTGCCCTCGGGTACTATCTGCTGGGACGCCCATTCAGCTTCTGCTCGGACCACAAGCCCCTCCAGTGGTTCCACCACATGAAAGATGCCAACGCGTGGATCACCCGGTGATATCTCGCTTTACAACCCTACAATTTCAGAGTGATCCATAAGCCGGGGGCACAGATGGCCAGGGCGGACTTCCTCTACCGCGCTCAGGCGGGGGTGGGGGTGGAGTAAGTGCGGCCGGACAATGTCGCGGCTTAAGTCTGGCTGTGGAGGTATGTGGGGGGAAGTTGTGATCAGCACACAGCAGATGTAAAGGTTAGTGACCCCGTCTGGGCTACTGGAGACAGCGCACCCTCAGACGGGGGCGTGGTATGGGCGAGACGGCGAGACGAAGCTAGCAGGTGATTAGATTTAGCAGGTGGTACGCGTGAATCTAATCAGCTGTTGTCTTTAACAGTGAGCGGCCGGCAGAGTAGGAGAAGAGCGGATTGGAGAGACTGAAAAGTCTACAAGAAAATGCACATTGACGAAAAGAATTACATTAAAAACCCTGTCAACTCTGAGCAACTGGCTTCCGACGTGTATCTGTTGCACTGTGAGTAGGAAAAGCTTACACTGAGTTACTTTCGAAATAAAGTAACTAGCAACTGTAAGTAGTTACTGGTTTTCAGTAACCAACCCAACACTGCTGGTCATATAGTCATTGGTTGGTCTATGTGTCAGTTGTCGTAATGATACCCAGTGTGTTGGCAATATGTCTTTAGCTACAGCAGCAAGGATTTCCCATCAAAAAATTTTGCTACACAGGAACATTTTAGATGATTGAAATATATTATATTCACAACCTCAGGGTATTACATTCAGTAGTCCATCAACTTTCATGATGTTTTTTCCAAAAAATTGCATTAAATATTAATTAATTGGTTCTGTGGCGGTGCTCTTAACTCAAAACACTTGGATGCATGCACTGTTAATTAAATCTGTGGCTGAGGAAAAAAAGCTACGTTATTGTTGGATACGATGGAAAAACTACATAGTTTAATGGACATCATGTACTGTATCACATCTAGTTTGTTTACATTTGTGAAAAGTATTTAAAGTAGATGTCATACTTTGAATAATTAAAAGCAGTGCTTCTCAATTATTTTATGTTACCCCTCTCTAGGAAGAAGAAACCATTGCGCCTTCCCCTCTCCTTTTGTCTTTGAAATAGTTGTAAATACAACTCTGCATAACATTGTATCTTTATTAACATGAAATAAAACTAAAAAAGAAAGAGATATAGACCAACTCAATCCATCCATCCATTTTCTACCACTTGTCCCTTTCGAGGTCGCGGGGGGGTTGCTGGAGGCTATCTCAGCTGTATTCGAGCGGAAGGCCAAATCAAAATAAAAAAAAAATAACTTTTTTTACATTGTTTTTTAGTCTGTAACAAAAATTATTTAAAGTGCAGAAATTTGCATGAAAAATATATCTTTATTCAAACTATAACAATTTTTGGACCAACCATTTGGTACTGAAAATAAAATGAATAAACTCATAAAAAGTTATAAAATGATCAGTAGCAGTGGTGGGAGGAAACCGGAGTACCCCTCGGGCAGTGTTTTTCCAACCTTTTTTTAGCTAAAGTGCATTTTTTTCATTTAAAAAAGGCGGAGGGACACGATCAACAGAAATCATTTCAAAATGAAACTCAGTAGACAATAAAAAGTTGTTCTCGCAATTGTTGGATATGACTTTAAACCATAACCAAGCATGGATCACTATAGCTCTTGTCTAAAAGTAGGTGTACCGTCACCAACTGTCACATCACGCCATGACTTATCTGGAGTTTTTTGGTGTTTTCCTGTGTGTAGTGTTTTAGTTCTTGTCTTGGGCTCCTGTTTTGGTGGCTTTTCCTGTAGCAGTTTCATGTCTTCCTTTGAGCGCTATTCCCCGCACCTGCTTGGTTTCAGCAATCAAGAATATTTAAGTTTTTGCTATATATTTTTTTGTGGACAATGTTGTCATGTCATGTACGGATATACTTTGTGGACGCCGTCTCTGCTCCACACGCTGTAAGTTTTTGCTGTCGTCCAGCATTCTGTTTTTGTTTACTTTGTAGCCAGTTCAGTTTTAGTTTCGGTCTGCATAGCCATTCCTGAGCTTTGATGCCTTTTCTTAGGAGCATTCACCCTTTGTGTATTTTTGGTTTAAGCATACCTTTTTTGCCTGCAAGTCGCCTGCTGTCGCCTGCATATTGTGATCACGACAAACCATCGTCGTCCCGTTATGTTCCCATGAACATTTACCATGAATTGATTAACATGGACCCGACTTAAACAAGTTGAAAAACTTATTCGGGTGTTACCCTTTAGTGGTCAATTGTACGGAATATGTACTGTACTGTGCAATCTACTAATAAAAGTTTCAATCAATCAATCAATCAAAAACCAAAGCAATTAGCTACCGGCTTCCACCTACTGATAAGGTATGGTTACTCTGCCGAGCTCTAGACAGCACCGACACGCAACAGTGGCACATTATTTGCAGATTGTAATTACTGGTTTGCAAAAAATATTTTTAACCAAAATAGGTGAAATTACATAATCTCCCACGGCACACCAGACTGCCGCGGCACAGTGGTTGAAAAACACTGCCCTAGGGAACCTACACAGTCACGGGGAGAACATGCAAACTCCACACGGAAATACCCAGAGCCCGAGAATCAAACCCAGGACCTTTTATTGTGGGGCAACAGGACTAACCCCTGTGTCACCGTACTGCCCACACTTTAACCTGGGGACGGCGTGGCGCGGTTGGGAGAGTGGCTGTGCCAGCAACCTGAGGGTTCCTGGTTCAATCCTCAGCTTCTACCAACCTACTCACATCCGTTGTGTCCTTAAATAAATAAATAGGTTGTACTTGTATAGCGCTTTTCTACCTTCAAGGTACTCAAAGCGCTTTGACACTACTTCCACATTTACCCATTCACACACACATTCACACACTGATGGAGGGAGCTGCCATGCAAGGCGCCAACCAGCACCCATCAGGAGCAAGGGTGAAGTGTCTTGCTCAGGACACAACGGACGTGACGAGGTTGGTTCTAGGTGGGATTTGAACCAGTGACCCTCGGGTTGCGCACGGCCACTCTCCCACTGCGCCACACCGTCCCTAAACGAGAAACTTCCCCCTTGATCCTGATGGGTGCTAGTTAGCGCCTTGCATGGCAGCTCCCGCCATCAGTGTGTGAATGTGTGTGTGAATGGGTGAATGTGGAAATAGTGTCAAAGCGCTTTGAGTACCTTTGAAGGTAGAAAAGCGCTGTACAAGTATAACCCATTTACCATGACCTACTAAACAAAAATGAGTAAAACAATTTGTGATTTATTTAATTTTTTTTAAAAAGAGGAATTGAAAATTAATGACTATAATGCGGGGTTTGCCGGGTTTAAAGCATGATACTGATAAAGCATTTTTCCCAGGCGCGCGCACACACACACACACACACACACACACACACACACACACACACACACACACACACACACACACACACACACACACACACACACACATACATACTGGTTATCATTTGGAATGGGGACCAAGTTTTTGATCATCAGTTGTGGGGACCACCCTTTCTACAGGTTGTGGAGGCATAAAAAAAAATGAGGTAAAATGGCCACTGCCCAGTTAACTCATACGCGTCTTTAAATCTCTGGATTGATGAAGTAATGTGCTGAACATTCTTACTGGGGATCCTGGGGAGAAAGAGTCAATATGGTTCATGGGGACCACATTTAAATAATTTTGCATAATTCACACAAATTTGTACGTGATTACTGAGGACCATTTAAAAAACTACAGCTGTCCTCTTATAGGAAGTTTCAACACTTCAATGTTAAAAGCTAATGTGAATCATACTTTAAGGTAAACATGTTTTATAATGGGCTTCACGGTGGAAGAGGGGTTAGTGCGTCTGCCTCACAATACGAAGGTCTTGCAGTCTTGGGTTCAATCCCAGGCTCGGGATCTTTATGTGTGGAGTTTGCATGTTCTCCCTGTGACTGCGTGGGTTCCCTCCCACTTCCAAAGACATGCACCTGGGGATAGGTTGATTGGCAACACTAAATGGTCCCTAGTGTGTGAATGTGAGTGTGAATGTTGTCCGTCTATCTGTGTTGGCCCTGCGATTAGGTGGAGCCTTGTCCAGGTTGTACACGCCTTCCGCCCGATTGTAGCTGAGATAGGCACCAGTGCCCCCGCGACCCCAAAAAAGGGAATAAGCGGTAGAAAATGGATTGGATGGATGGATGTTTTATAATCATGCTGTATGAAAATGTCGTCCTAAGGAACACTAAACCAGTTTTTGCTTTTGGAAAAATATATTAGTTTTAAGTAAGGATGGATACCATACAGAATCACAGTACTATTAATGCCAGGATAACAAATGTTTCACTTTTCAAGAAAATGTATTTTCTCTTTTTTAACGAATATTTGAAACACGTAAAAAAAGAGACCCACATTTCCCAGTTGTGGGATCAATAAAGGATTATCTTATCTTACCTTGAACCACAGAAATAAAATATAAACTGATTTAAAACTTTTATTTTTACTTTTTATTTTTAACAACATGGAATATAAAGAACATAAACAATTTTTTCTACGTAACCAGTCTTGCTGATGATCTCTTAATCTACTATTTTACCTGCAATCTTCTTTTGTAGGCCGTAATGCGGTTGTACACATAAAACTTCAATGCTTGCCATTCCCGGTTTTGGAGAGCTTCCTGTTCGGCCCTTAAACATTTTAAACTGTCACCCTTTGCTGGTAAAATACCAGAAGGGATGAATTGCTTCATATGCTTCTTGACAGCCTTCACCTCTTTCTTTCCCAGGGTCTTCTTTTCTGGGCAGCTTTACCTGCAAGTGACCATACAAAATATGTGTATTACGGAGTGGCACAGTGGTAGAGTGGCTGTGCGCAACCCGAGGGTCCCTGGTTCAATCCCCACCTTGTACCAACCTCGTCACGTCTGTTGTGTCCTGAGCAAGAAACTTCAGCCTTGCTCCTGATGAGTGCTAGTTAGCGCCTTGCATGGCAGCTCCCTCCATCAGTGTGTGAATGTGTGTGTGAATGGGTAAATGTGGAAGTAGTGTCAAAGTGCTTTGAGTACCTTGAAAGTAGAAAAGCGCTATACAAGTACACCCCATTTATCATTTATCATTTACTATATTGTCTCTAACCCACAGAGAACAATGCATACATATGCATTTGCATTAGTTTTGAGAAAACAAAGACTGATAAAACTTGACTATAAAAACAGTTTATGTAGACAGTTTAGCTTTGGAAGAATGTCTCACTACACGATCTCCTGAGGATACCTCCTCTTCTTTTGAAAGTCATTTCATTAGATAGTACATTGTCTTGGGGGGTGGGATTGCTTCCTCCTCAGTAGTTGAAAAGGCCCCCTCTTCTGTTGGTTCAATGTAATAAGCATTCAGTGTCATGCTTACCATAGGCCCATGCACTTCTTTTTTTCAAGGTTTCAAGTTTTATTCATCACATGCAGAGTACACCACAGTGAAATGCTTTTTTCCATGCTCTTCAGATATTGTGTACAGTGGGATCCAAGCTCTGGTTGCCGAATCTAATACACTATATACCAAAAATACAAACATTTGAATAGCTCTGATGTACATTAATTACAAGACAATAAGTTGCACAATAAGTTACAGTAGTTCTAGAGTGCTAAACAAATGGCACTTCAGAAAAAATTCTAAATAACAGAATATTTGTTATATTTCGACAAGGGCAAAGGAGACGGCACAACAACAGGAGGTATAGCTCAGTGGGTTTTATTGAGCTTTTGATGAATACGTGGAGTGTGTATGCTACTGTGTGTGGATGTAGTACTATGTGTGGAAATTAACACAATGTGAATTACCGAGGGTTCGTTGAAGGTGCGTGTTGGTTGTGGCGGCATCCAAGTCCAGAGGAGAAAGATCCAAAAGGGGTTTGTGATCCAAGCAAGGTCCGTGGGAGAAAGGTGTCAGAGGTCCAAATCCGGCTGTGGAAGATCTTCAGTGGAAGTACAAGGCAACAACTGAGTCACGGAGGAGTAAACAGAGCTAGGTTCCGACGAGGAGAAGTCAGCGGTGAGGCTCTTTATACTGTCACCTCTCATTAATTCCAGGTGTGTCGATTGGAGATTTCCACCGGCTGTGTCGGCGCGTGGGCCCGGTTTGCGCAACGAGTGTGGGGGCGTGTCCTGCTTGGCTCACAGCGGAGCCTCGAGGTGCTCCCGCAGCGGAGGGAGAAGCAGACAGCGCGTGTGCCGTAACAATATTTAGACATATATTGTCGAATACATTTAAACCACAAAAATGAGTAATGACATTACATACCATAATCAATAAATAAACAGTTTTCGTCCTCTCTGGTAAGATCTTCCTCTTCAGTCTTCAGGAGACACACCATGTTAAGCTTATAATTGAGTTCAAACTAAACAAAAAGATGGAACAAAATTATAAACAAAGGAAAGAAAAAAGATGACAACATACCAATTGGACCAGTTGGGATTTTATCTAAGTTTTTGCCATGGACCTCTGATAATCAACCTTGCTTGAGTGTCATCAAAACTTTGCTGATTTTTGGCAGCTGCAGTGTCTTTTCAAGAAGTCTATAGAACTCGCGATGGATTCTAATATAATGGCCAAGAAAGTTGGCCAGCTGGTCAATCTCTGTGTCTGTCATGTTTAGCACAGTTGAAAGGGTGGCAGCATGTTTTCGTAGTTTCATGGATGTAAATGACACTGGACACTTTGCATGACATGGTTTTGCATAGTCTCGTATGCAGTCTGAACCACGGAAATGCGTCATCGCTGTGGGTCTTGCAAACCGGTAACTGTTGTGTTTGAGAACCCCACAAGTTTCTCTGTACTCTAATGCACACACCATTTTTTGAGTCAAGAGAATAGGAACAGGTCTGCACAGTTTTCTTTCCACTTCAGAGAGTGCCCAGTCCACATCTTCATGCGGATCAGTTGTGTCTCTTGACAAAAAAAGCCAACAAGGGCCTGGCTGCAACCTCTCCTTCTCTTTGTCTGTTAAAGAGGATGATCTGTTTCAAACATACTTTTGTGAGGTCTGACCAGGCCTATGTGGAAGAATTTTCAGATAGCGCACTGCTGCACTCATCATGCATTTGACTGAGAAACTGATGCATTTTTTTGAACATCCTCAGTGAAGGGCATAAGTTGTGGTGCATTCCACTTTCCTTGATCTATGTGGCAGAGATCAACTCGTTCCACTTCTCACAGTGGAGTTCTTGAAACTGAAAGGCATTCCATACCAGCTCTTCGTTGTTCATTATCAAACCTTGTGCTTTCAAGAGTTTGCTGACTTTAACCAGGGAATTCCCAAGTTTATTTGCCAGTGATGGAATCCAGAATACATGCATATAACAATTTAGAAGTCCTTAAAGACAACAAATTAGCATTAAATTAGAGCTACTTTGACTATAAATCAGTCCAAATGAAAAGCAAAAGCAATACAAAGTGATTCAAAAGGTTTCTAGGAGCAAGGCTGATGTTCTTAATTGAATGCACCTGTTGGTAAATGTTCTCTGAGTTGCCCTCAAAAAAATGTATACCTAACTCTTTGTAGTAACATATATACCGTATTTTTCGGATTATGAATCGCTCCGGAGTATACGTCGCACAGGCCTAAAATGCATAATAAAGAAAGAAAAAAACATATACATGTTGCATTTTGGGGAGAAATTTATTTGATACAATCCAACACCAAGAATAGACATTTGTAAGGCTATTTAAAATAAATAAAGAATAGTGAACAACAGGCTGAATAAGTGTACTTTATATGACGCATAAATAATAGCTTGTAATCTGCAGTACATGATTTCTTTTTCGGTCCATTTTTTGTTCAGCCCTTTTCAGTTTTTATAAGTTACCGCCAATGATGAAATGATCCATCTTAACAGCTACGGCAGTAGCATATAACATATAGCAGTTAGCATCCCATGACCCACAATGCACTTCTGCCATGACCCTCGCCCGCCGAATTCTTATTGGTTGACGTGTGTGTGACGATTGCTGACGTGTGTGTGACGACTGCTGACATTTCTTCGTCTTTTCTGCGAATGAGATAAATAATATTATTTGATATTTTACGGTAATGTTTATAATTTCACACCCAAGTCGTGAAAAAAACTGCGACTTGTAGTCCGAAAAATACGGAAAGTTGAGATGACAATACAATTAGTATAGGCTTATTGTGAAAACAACATTGATAAAACTTTTTGACTTAACTTGGTTATGAACAAATTGTTCTTGTACAAAAATAGTCAATAAACTCCATGAATAAGAAAGATGTGCTTACCTTTTGGTTTAAACAGCTTATTTTCGTGTCCCATTAGCCGACATCTCCTGCAGACAAACCACCTTTGTTATGGGGACCAGGTGGAAGTAATTAACTCTACACGGAAGAAGCATGAGCAGAGCGGCGAGTGCAGTAGCAGCTACAGCCCGATGAGGGGGCTGCGGTGCAAATGTCTCACACTCAAACTAACAAGTAAACATGTGTTATGGGCCGAAGTTGAAAAATCACTTAGGCATCTTCAGAATGGATCTGACTATCATTTAAAAAGCTTTCCCTTTAGGGGACCTGTTTTTTTGTCCCCATACCGTCAGAGGTCCCCTGAAGGTGACTGTGTAAAAAGAGCGATGTCCCCATTATGTAAGCATTGCCAGAACACACACGCACGCACGCACGCACGCACACACACACACACACACACACACACACACACACACACACACACACACACACACACACATTGAGCACACCCTATTTAGAAGAACTGGTCTAAAAGCAACACTTTGTGCAACATTTTGGAATTAACTTGGCAGAAAAATGGCAGATATTGTGTGTTAAAAATACGCCATATTAAACGTAACCCCCTGCTTCTATGACTCATCATGCCGCAGGAGCATTAGCGGGCACTGCTGAAACACATCGAGCTGTAAAACGCTATCATGGTGATTCGTCTCGATTTTGTTAAAACGTGGACTATGATGTGGTTTGTTTTCCCAAAATGCAAAGGAACTGGACCCGACATGGGGTGAAGGTAAAAACATGATTTAATCTTTAACTCAGAAAAGTACAAACAAAAGATGCGCACAGGCGGAGAACAAACTTTACTAAAAAACAAAAACTACCACAAAGGCAAAACTATGAATAAGAATCAGAAGACTCGCCAAACGGGACCTGGATAAACAAAACTTACCTGGAAAGAAATGAGCAGAGCGATACATAACCAGAGTGAACAGAGCATGGAGCAACAACAATGACGCCAGGCCCACTGCCTGGCAACTACAAGCTTAAAAATTAGTGACATGATTAACACAGGTGTGTGAGTCCTAAACAAATCAGGTGCGTGAGTCCAAATGAGTACGGGTGAACTAATCGGTCGTCATGGTGACAAAACAATGGAGCGTAAACAGGAACTAAAAAGAGTCTTAAACCAACAGTACATAATCAATTAATCAATCAATCAATGAATATTTTTATAGCCCTAAATCACTAGTGTCTCAAAGGGCTGCACAAACCACAACACAAACCACTACATAACAGAATAAATCGTGACCACAGATCATGACAGATATGTACAAGTTAAGTGCACAATGTTGAACATTGGGTCCAGTCAAAGGTGTTGCTTCAACCCCACTGATTAAATCCAAATGAATTCCAATAAAGGTAGGGAGTTTTATTTTTAAATTTACGTCAATTTGCGCCTATGTGGCCATGAGGGGTATCTTTATTTATTTTTTTGTATTGGTTTTTGGTATATGCACAATATGACCACATGGGTTGCTCTTGAAGCGACTGCTAGTATTTGACTGAGTACCAGCCTTTATTTTTCTACCTCATTAATTCACAGGAGAGATTGAGAGAGAAAACTGTTCACGCTCCATCATAAATCAAGTCTTTCATGCACACACACACACACACACACACATAGACACGCACTAGGTGGCACATCTCATGGCTTTGGAAATGATTTATTCAGTCGATGACAGAAAATGCTGTGATTAATTACCACGAGGCTCCAACAGGATGTGTGACACTCCCTTCCATGTGTGTTGCTTTATCATAAAGCTCTGGATAACATGTCTTTAGTATGTTTGTTTGCGTCCTTTTGGGTCTCTTCTCTGGATAAAGGATGAGGGGTCAACCTGACAGTGTTGGCTGCAAGATGGAGAAATGTCAGAATGGAACTCCGGCTTATGGAGAGAGTGGTAGAGATGAGGAGGTTTGATGCTGTAACAGCTGCTAATTATTGCTGCTCTATATTTCACACAGTCTGTTTGATCTCCTGTCTCTGGAAAAAAAAAAGAAAAAAAAGATAGGGATTCTCTTTTTCTGCCTAAATTTGAACACACAGGGCCTGATCCACTTAAATCTAAATACCACGCGCTAAACACTGTGCAAATTACTACAATACGTGTACTATTTAGGAGGCGTGTTGCGGGTGAGCTACTAAAACTATTTGTGCAATTGATAAAAAGTGCAAAAGTGGTGCAGACCATCATTATTTAAATAAGGATTTTTGCGTACTACTGGCAGTCACCATGGAGACACCACTTTCATGACATCATTCCAAGAGTCTAGCAGGGGTGTCAAACGAGGGCCAGATTAGGCCCGCGAACAGGTTGTATCCGGCCCGCGGGATGTGTTTGCCAAGTATAAAAATTTACCTGAAATTTTTTAACGAAAGAAACTGCTGTTCTAAATGTGTCCACTGGATGTCGCAATAGCAATTAATTGTATCTTTGTAGATGATGCTACATTTGTAAAAAAATAAACCACATGATGTTAGCACATCAGTCAAGGAAAATTATTAAACTTCACAAATACCAGACTGTAATTTGATTTTGATATATTTTTTTAAATTTTTAATGAGTTGAAAATTAACACCAACATTATCACATAATTTATTCATAAAATATAAATATTGACAAATAAAGTATATATATATATATATATATATATATATATATATATATATATATATATATATATATATATATATATATATATATATATATATATACATATATATATATATATATATATATATATTTTTTTTTTTGTATATATATATATATGTGATCGGAAACGCGGATGCCGAGCGGGGCTAAAAACAAAGCAGAAGGCTAACCCCCACAGAACACCACTTCCCTCCATCCTGAAGCCGGATTTAAATGGAAGATGCGAGACTACTGGTCTGGGTAAGGAGTCAGTTAAATTAGAACAAGTTTTTTCTGCTTTGAGTGTTTCAGAGTTGGACATGTGTTTTACTGAGGTGGCTAACTATGATGCGTGCAGTTTATCAAAGCAACAAACAAACAATCGGAAAATCCCCGTTACTGAGGTGGCTAACCATGATGCGTGCAGTTTATCAAAGCAACAATCAAACAATCGGAAAATTCCCGTCGTATCAATTCCTAAATATGGTCGTAATTATACTAAATGCACTGGGCATAATAAACACAACATTATTAATATTGCTACTACGGATAATTTGATCAAAAATTCCCTAAAACAGCCCACTACCTATAATATAGGTTTTTTAAACATAAGATTATTGTCTCCCAAAACGTTGTTAGTTAATGATATTATCAGAGACAACAATCTTAACGTCATCGGTCTCAGCGAAACCTGGCTTAAACCAAACGACTTTTTTGCGCTAAATGAGGCATGTCCTCCTAACTTTACACATGCGCATATTGCCCGTCCGCTTAAAAGGGGTGGGGGGGTCGCACTAATATACAACGTAAACTTTAACCTTAGTCCTAACATAAATAATAAATGTAAATCGTTTGAGGTGCTTACTATGAGGTCTGTCACACCGCTGCCTCTAGACCTGGCTGTTATCTACCGCCCCCCAGGGCCCTATTCGGACTTTATCAATGAATTCTCAGAGTTCGTTGCTGATCTAGTGACACACGCCGATAATATAATCATAATGGGGGACTTTAATATCCATATGAATACCCCATCGGACCCACCGTGCGTAGCGCTCCAGACTATAATTGATAGCTGTGGTCTCACACAAATAATAAATGAACCCACGCATCGCAACGGTAATACGATAGACCTAGTGCTTGTCAGGGGTATCACCGTTTCCAAAGTTACGATACTCCCGTATACTAAAGTATTGTCCGATCATTACCTTATAAAATTCGAGGTTCAGACGCATGTTCGTCAAACTAATAATAATAATAACTGCTATAGCAGCCGCAACATTAATACGGCCACAACGACAACTCTTGCTGACCTACTGCCCTCGGTAATGGCACCATTCCCAAAATATGTGGGCTCTATTGATAACCTCACTAACAACTTTAACGACGCCCTGTGCGAAACCATTGATAACATAGCACCGCTCAAGTTAAAAAAGGCTCCAAAAAAGCGCACCCCGTGGTTTACTGAAGAAACTAGAGCTCAGAAATTATTATGTAGAAAGCTGGAACGCAAATGGCGCACGACTAAACTTGAGGTGCACCATCAAGCATGGAGTGATAGTTTAATAACTTATAAACGCATGCTTACCTTAGCTAAAGCTAAATATTACTCAAATCTCATCCACCGTAATAAAAACAATCCTAAATTTTTGTTTAGTACGGTAGCATCGCCAACCCAACAAGGGACCCCTTCCAGTAGCTCCACCCACTCAGCTGATGACTTTATGCAATTATTTAGTAAGAAAATTGAAGTCATTAGAAAGGAGATTAAAGACAATGCGTCCCAGCTACAACGGTGTTCTATTAACACTGACATGATGGTATATACGGCGGATACTGCCCTCCAAAATAGTTTCTCTCGTTTTGAGGAAATAACATTAGAGGAATTGTTACAACGTGTAAATGGAATAAAACAAACAACATGTTTACTTGACCCTCTTCCTGGGAAACTGATCAAGGAGCTCTTTGTATTATTAGGTCCATCAGTGCTAAATATTATAAACTTATCACTTTCCTCGGGCACTGTTCCCCTATCATTCAAAAAAGCGGTTATTCATCCTCTTCTTAAAAGACCTAACCTCGATTCTGACCTCATGGTAAACTACCGACCGGTGTCTCACCTTCCCTTTATTTCAAAAATCCTCGAAAAAATTGTTGCGGAGCAGTTAAATGAACACTTAGCATCTAACAATCTATGTGAAACCTTTCAATCCGGTTTCAGGGCAAACCACTCCACGGAAACAGACCTCGCAAAAATGACTAATGATCTATTGCTAACGATGGATTCTGATGCGTCATCTATGTTGCTGCTCCTCGATCTTAGCGCTGCTTTCGATACTGTCGATCATAATATTTTATTAGAACGTATCAAAACACGAATTGGTATGTCAGACTTAGCCCTGTCTTGGTTTAACTCTTATCTTACTGATAGGATGCAGTGTGTCTCCCATAACAATGTGACCTCAGACTACGTTAAGGTAACGTGTGGAGTTCCCCAGGGTTCGGTCCTTCGCCCTGCACTCTTCAGCATCTACATGCTGCCGCTAGGTGACATCATACGCAAATACGGTGTTAGCTTTCACTGTTATGCTGATGACACCCAACTCTCCATGCCCCTAAAGCTGACCAACACGCCGGATTGTAGTCAGCTGGAGGCGTGTCTTAATGAAATTAAACAATGGATGTCCGCTAACTTTTTGTAACTCAACGCCAAAAAAACGGAAATGCTGATTATCGGTCCTGCTAGACACCGAACTCTACTTAATGATACAACTCTAACATTTGACAACCAAACAATTAAACAAGGTGACACGGTAAAGAATCTGGGTATTATCTTCGACCCAACTCTCTCCTTTGAGGCACACATTAAAAGCGTTACTAAAACGGCCTTCTTTCATCTCCGTAATATCGCTAAAATTCGCTCCATTCTGTCCACTAAAGACGCTGAGATCATTATCCATGCGTTTGTTACGTCTAGCCTCGACTACTGTAACGTATTATTTTCGGGTCTCCCCATGTCTAGCATTAAAAGATTACAGTTGGTACAAAATGCGGCTGCTAGACTTTTGACAAGAACAAGAAAGTTTGATCACATTACGCCTGTACTGGCTCACCTGCACTGGCTTCCTGTGCACTTAAGATGTGACTTTAAGGTTTTACTACTTACGTATAAAATACTACACGGTGTAGCTCCATCCTATCTTGCCGATTGTATTGTACCATATGTCCCGGCAAGAAATCTCCATTCAAAGGACTCCGGCTTATTAGTGATTCCCAAAGCCCAAAAAAAGTCTGCGGGCTATAAAGCGTTTTCCGTTTGGGCTCCAGTACTCTGGAATGCCCTCCCGGTAACAGTTCGAGATGCCACCTCAATAGAAGCATTTAAGTCTCACCTTAAAACTCATTTTTATACTCTAGCCTTAAAATAGACTCCCTTTTTAGACCAGTTGATCTGCCGTTTCTTTTCTTTTTCTTCTATGTCCCACTCTCCCTTGTGGAGGGGGTCCGGTCCGATCCGGTGGCCATGTACTGCTTGCCTGTGTATCGGCTGGGGACATCTCTGCGCTGCTGATCCGCCTCCGCTTGGGATGGTTTCCTGCTGGCTCCGCTGTGAACGGGACTCTCGCTGCTGTGTTGGATCCGCTTTGGACTGGACTCTCGTGACTGTGTTGGATCCATTATGGATTGAACTTTCACAGTATCATGTTAGACCCGCTCGACATCCATTGTTTTCCTCCTCTCCAAGGTTCTCATAGTCATCATTGTCACCGACGTCCCACTGGGTCATTATTGTCCCCGATGTCCCACTGGGTGTGAGTTTTCCTTGCCCTTATGTGGGCCTACCGAGGATGTCGTAGTGGTTTGTGCAGCCCTTTGATACACTAGTGATTTAGGGCTATATAAGTAAACATTTATTGATTGATTGATTGATATATATATATATATATATATATATATATATATATATATATATATTTATATATATATATATATATATATATATATATATATATATATATATATACACATTATTAACCGCAACAGGTAATTGTAAAACAAACCCAACTGTTGTGTTTTACTAAGGACTGAGGGGAGGTGACGGCAACAGACACTATAGTCCTGTATAGTTCGGAAATATTTATTATATATATACATTATATATAATAAACAAAAAATAATAAACTAACCAAGGAAATGGAGCGTGACAAAATACAAGAGTGTGTATGGTGTAAGACTATGTGTGTAGAGTTGCTGTTGAGTGTTACCGTAAATGTTGAACAAGACCGAAGGAACATGAAGTCCTTAGGGCAGGCAGATGATCCAAGGCGAGCGAGAGGCGTCGAAAGAAATGTGCCCAAGCGGAAGGTCGAAAATCCAAAAGGGCAGTCCGAGAGGTAAGGGGAACAACAACGGGAGAAAACACGGGAAGCGCTGCAGGAAGACAACATGAACATCAAACACAACGGCTACACGGAACGCACAGGGGAAGAGCGAGTTCGGGGAATGGAAGGCAGACACGGGATGCTTAAGAAGGAACAGAAGACTATACTCCGGCACGGCATGGCAGGTCGTGCGAGCTTAAGAAGGCAGGTTGTTCATCCCAGGCAGGTGTGCTGATTTTGAATTGTTTGCAGTTGGGTGGAGGTGCTCCCGCAGTGTAGAGGGAACCCCCGTGGGCGTGGCCCGCGATGCTCTCACTGGAGTGCACAAATGGATGAGCGGTGATGGCAGGAGTCTGAGGCGTAACACCAACAACATTATGTTTTGTACAATTTCAGAATGTACTTGTTCTATTTAAAACAAAGAAAACAATCTGATGTTGTCTTTACTTTTAAGTTATCCTGCCGTGATTTTACCAGTCCGACCCACTTGGGAGTACATTTTTCTCCATGTGACCCCCGATCTAAAATAAGTAGTTTTGTTGTGTTGTGGAATATGCAGCACACACCCACCCACCACCTTTTCTGGGTGATGTCCTGGACAACAGGACTTACCTTTTAGCGCACCATTGTTGTGATAGCGCGTCTGGAAGGATCCAGAAATGCATGGAAGAATACATGAATATTGCAAGTTTTTTCATATAGGACTGATGAAAAAAATCAATGTAATTTGTGGCAATTAGCCCCTTAAGTAATCCAGAGTCTAAAAACTATCAAATGATATTGCTGAATAGGCAATACGTTTTTTTTTTTCTTTTTTTCTGACAATCCAAATATGACACACACATTGAACTGAGCATTCTCTCTCCATCGTTTCTCATCTAATAAGCCAGTGGTCCGCTTGGTCATAGTCGGTTGATTCGTGTGAAAGTCGCGGGCAAACCATTTCATCGTCTGAAAAGGAGCGTGACAAAATCTAAGAGTGTGTATGGTGTAAGACTATGTGTGTAGCGTTGCTGTTGAGTGTTACCGTAAATGTTGAACGAGACCGAAGGAACATGGAAGTCCTTGGGGTAGGCAGATGATCCAAGGCAAGCGAGAGGTGTCGAAAGAAACGTGCCCAAGCGGAAGGTCGAAAATCCAAAAGGGCAGTCCGAGTGGTAAGGGGAACAACAACGGGAGAAAACACGGGAAGCACTGCAGGAAGACAACAGGAACATCAGACACAACGGCTACACGGAACGCACAGGGGAAGAGCGAGTTCGGGGAATGGAAGCCGACACGGGATGCTTACAAAGGAACAGAAGACTATACTCCGGCAGGTTGTGCGAGCTTAAGAATGCAGGTGTGCTGATTTCCAATTGTTTGCAGCCGGGTGGAGGTGCTCCCGCAGTGGAGAGGGAACCCCCATGGGCGTGGACCGCGGTGCTCTCACTGGAGTGCACAAATGGATGAGCGGCGATGTACCCCGCCTACCGCCCGAATGCAGCTGAGATAGGCTCCAGCGACCCCAAAAGTGTGTGTCTGTCAGTGACGGGCGGGGCGTTTCTCATCTAATAAGCCTTCAGTGATGTACTACTTAGTCCGACATCACCTCTTAAAATACCGTAATTGATGTCACCACATGGACACGGCTGGAGATACTATACAAAAATCCACTTGCACACTACTGAGGATTGAATCCCCCTCAACAGTGTACTAAAGGGTCTACTTCTCGGCGCATTTAACATTTAATAAACTCGCTTCAGCAATTAAAACATGTCTTACGTGGTACTGTCAAAATTAAGAGAATTGTATAAAACAAATGAAACATAAAAAAATTAAGAAATTAAACATTTGAACTAACAATTTATAGCACTCATTTGACACTGTATAAGCCATTGGTACCGCTTGTAGTTGGTGGTTGGTCATACTCTGTTGATTTGTGTGAAAGTCGCGGGCAAACCATTTCATCGTCGGCCGATCTACTTTCTCTTAGGTATTCTTCTTGAAAATTGCTTTGCAAATATACATCTGCCACCTAATCAACATTTTGTTCTCCTTTGCGTTTTCTGTGGCTCCGGTGCCCCTTCTTGTTTTCGCAACTTGTGATTGGATACTCACTTGGGACCCCCAAGTGAGTGCGATTAAAAACACTTTTCCTGCACATCCCCTCCGTCTCTGCATCCGGAGAAGTCACCAAGTTTGAGGATTTTTTGTTTTGGCAACTCATTGATGCCCAGCCGGTAATAATAATAATAATAATCATAATAATAATAATGATAATAATAATAATAATAATAATAATAATGAATTTGTAACGCACTTTACATTTGTAAAATCTCAAAGTGCTACAAAGTATAAAAACAATAACAACATTTAAAAACTCAATAAAATAAAATAGAAAGTTTGAATAAAACATGGAAAATAAAATTAGAAATAAAATGTCATGTCTTACAATCATGTTCTGTTTTAAGACTCCATTGCTTCCTGTTTTCCTACTCCCTTGTTTTGTCACCATGGTTACTTAAAGTGTTCACCTGCCTCTGATTAGTGCTCACCAGTTCACCTGCTTCCCGAACACTAATCAGAGGCAGTATTTAAGATTGTCTTTGCCAGTCAGTCGGCCTGGTGTCATTGTTCTTTTCATGCTCTGTTCATGCTAGTTGTTTTTCACCTCCTAATTCATGCTGCTCGTTTCACGTCACAGGAAGTGTTTTTTTGGTTACATGTCCATAGTCTGACTTAGTCAGTTTTTGTTTCCATACGCTAAGTTTGTGTCTCTACCTTGTGCGCGCCTTTTGTTTGTACTTTGTTAGTGTTAAAATTAAATCATGTTTTCACCTGCACGCCATGTCCCGAGTAGTCCGCCTGCCTTACTTGGAGAACGACCCTGCAGCAAGCTGCGACCCCCCCATCTTGACATAATAACACTAGATAAAACATAGAAACATAGATAAAATTGAAATAAAAACATGAAAACACTGGATAAAACATATAGGCAAGCAGTGTATTCAAAAACAAGAAGGCAGAGAAATTAGATGAAAGCTGTGCTAAAAAAGTGGGTTTTAGTCCCTTCTTAAAACGGTCGACCGACTGCGGTGCTCTAAGAGGGTCAAGGAGAGCGTTCCAGAGTGTAGGATTTTTTGTTTGAGAACTCATTGATGCCAAGCGGGTATATGCAAAGACCGGATTCTTGTTGAAAACTGAATGATATGACAAGAGGGCATAGAACATCTGAGGTATGTACCTTCATTTATTCTCTACCGCTTATAATGTTTGGGGTGAGCTGCTGTGATTGATTGAAACTTTCATTAGTAGTGGGGCGGCGTGGCGCAGTGGGAGAGTGGCCGTGCGCAACCCGAGGGTCCCTGGTTCAATCCCCACCTAGTGCCAACCTCGTCACACCCGTTGTGTCCTGAGCAAGACACTTCACCCTTGCTCCTGATGGGTGCTGGTTAGCGCCTTGCATGGCAGCTCCCTCCATCAGTGTGTGAATGTGTATGTGAATGGGTAAATGTGGAAGTAGTGTCAAAGCGCTTTGAGTACCTTGAAGGTAGAAAAGCGCTATACAAGTACAAACCATTTATCATTTATTTATTTAGATTCCACAGCACATTACATAATCCACTGAATGGTAACACCCGAATACGTTTTTCAAGTTGTTTAAGTCGGGGACCACGTTAATCAGTTCATGGTAAATGGAGCCTATCTGAGCTGACTGTTTGGAGTACATCATGGATGAGTTGCCCATCAATCACATATAAACAAACCACATTTACACCTTTTGGACAATGTAGATGGATTTTGGGATTTTCACAGCAGACCTGAATGCATCGCAGCTGCGACTAAGCACCATTGATGCCTGCATGGCAAGAGATGTGAGAGGCGAGCCAATCAGTGTGTCATCAATGATGCAATAAGGTTGTTCTTTTCTTCTTCTCGTGAGACATGTTAGTCAAGTCGCACAAACGGAGTGCAGTCATGAAACAGAATAGGTTGTTTTAGATTTTAGTCTTCAATCGATGCGCTGAAGGTCAAATTGGATATCAGACTGAGGCGGTCTCACTGGTGAAAGCAGTAGGTACAGCTGCACACGCTGCCGCCTCATGTGTTCGGCTCATGAAACATTTGTTCCTGTATAATCTGTTCCTTGTTCAAACTGTCCCCATCATTAAACATTAAAGTAACTGTCAGGTCATTGGCCTATTTTTTTATCTTAAAAACGGTCAGACGAAGACTTTTTTGTCATTATCCCACGCGACCATTTTTGTTTTCCTGTTTATTTTTTTTATTTTTATTTTATTATCATTTGCTGTACTGAAGCTCCTGTTTTAGTTTTACTTCACATTAGATTCGCCTTCTGCTGCACCTCAATTTGATCCATTATTAACCTAGTCTATTTATTTTCAACTTGGATCATTTTTCTTTGTACCTCAGCAATTAAGCGTTTGTCATTCATGCACTTCCATGCTGCACTAAATTGGTTTTACACTACCTATGTATCCTAATAAAACTGAATTATTGCCTGCATGTTGCCTTACTTGCTCTGCATCCTGGGGTCCAGACCAGAGAATGTAACATTTTTGCTTTTATTCTAACGATTTATACACAACAAGTTATTGCTGGGCAACTTTTCCCAAAGAGAGTCAAAGCTTTTCTTCCTGTCATTCACACAGACGCAGGCACATGCAAACATAAACACCCACACATGCACGCACACACACACACACACACACACACACACACACACACACACTGGAAGCATTCAGTTACTACACTGCCGTTGAAAAAAAAAAAAGAGGATTCAAAATATTTGACTTTTTTACTTTGTTATTCGTAAAATATTTGTCCACAAATTGACCTGGAGAAATGATGTTGTCTTATATTAAGGCTGTTTTTTATTATGATTAAAGTAATAAAAATAGAAATTATTATCACCATTATAATTATTAATATTATTATACCTAATACTGTATGTGTAAGTGCCACAAAATCCATACTGAAAAAAAATAAATGCAAAAACTAAAACACAGCACTTTTGTTTTTGCTCCCATTTTTCATGAGTTGAACTCAAAATGTAACATTTTTACGACAAACTTTTTTGTAAGGGGCGCCGGAAATTGGCAGACCTGTCAGCGATCCTGTCTGTCTCCCTGTAATGTTTGTCTGATCTTGAATAGGATTGTGCTGAAAATTTTAATTTCCTGTCGGGGATTAATAAAGTATTTTTGATTCTGATTCTGATACATACACAAAATACCTATTCCTCTCAAATATTGGTCACAAATCTGTCTAAATCTTTGTTGGTGAGCATTTATTCTTTGCCAAGATAATCCATTGCACATCACAGGTGTGGCATACCCAGATGCTAATTAAACAGCATGATTATTGCACAGGTGTGCCTTAGGCTGCCCACAATAAAAGGTCACTCTGATTTTTGATTT
The DNA here is from genome assembly GCF_033978795.1 of Nerophis ophidion. Taxonomy (NCBI): domain Eukaryota; kingdom Metazoa; phylum Chordata; class Actinopteri; order Syngnathiformes; family Syngnathidae; genus Nerophis; species Nerophis ophidion. The sequence goes on along the minus strand of NC_084621.1, from coordinate 35,629,080 downwards.
ATTAAAAGCCTACTGAAACCCACTACTACTGACCATGCAGTCTGATAGTTTATATATCAACGATATTAACATTGCAAAACATGCCAATATGGCCTTTTTAGTTTAGTTTACTAAATTGCAATTTTAAATTTCCCACGAAGTGTCGTGTTGAAAACGTTGCGGTATGATGACTCGTATGATGACGCGTGCGTTTGACGTCTCGGGTTGTAGCGGACATTATTTTCCAGCCCAATCCAAGCTATAAGTAGTCTGCTTTAATCGCATAATTACACAGTATTCTGGACATCTGTGTTGCTGAATCTTTTGCAATTAGTTCAATTAATAATGGAGAAGTCAAAGTAGAAAGATGGAGGTGGGAGCTTTTAGCCTTTACCCACACAAACACAGTCGGTGTTTCCTTGTTTAAAATTCCCAAAGGCGAAGCTTTACTATGGATCAGAGCGGTCAAGCGAACATGGATCCCGACCAAATGTCAACCAGCAGTTTTCGGTGAGAAAATTGTGGTAATAAGTTTGCTCTTACCGGCGACATCGGCAACATCAGCGGAGGTTCTAGCAGCGTGACTTGCCTCAGAGACACTGGGTCAACACACGTACCCGTGGCCACACCCGTCCGACTTTAGGTACTATTTAATCTCACTAAAACACTAACACAATGGGCAGATAAGGGATTTTCCAGAATTATCATAGTGAATGTGTGTAATAACATCTGCAATCGCCTTTTTTTTTTTTAACTTATTTTTTTTATCTTTATATTTTCTAGTCCTTTACTATCAACATCCTCGTTCACAAATCTTTCATCCTCGCTCAAATTAATGGGGAAATTGTCGCTTTCTCGGTCGGAATAGCTCTTGCTGCTGGAGGCTCAAATTATAAACAATGTGAGGATGTGAGGAGCCCTACAACCAATGACGTCATGCGCACATCGTCTGCTACTTCCGGTAAAGGCAAGGCTTTTTTATTAGCGACCTAAAGTTGCGAACTTTATCATCGATGTTCTCTACTAAATCCTTTCAGCAAAAATATGGCAATATCGTGAAATGATCAAGTATGACATAGAATGGACCTGCTATCCCCGTTTAAATAAGAAAATCTCATTTCAGTAGGCCTTTAAAGGTCAGAAAAGCAGCCAGTATCTGGTGAGGCCACCATTTAACCACACATATCCTTGGCATAGAGTTGATCAGAATGTTGATTGTGGTCCTGTGGAATGTTGGACCACCCCTCTTCAATGGCTGTGCCGGCTTGATGGATATTGGCAGGAACTGGAACACGCTGTCGTATACGCCCATCTGCAGCATCCCAAACATGCTCAGTGGGTGGCATGTCCAGTGAGTATGCTGGCCATGCAAGAACTTGGATGTGTTTAACTTCTGGGAATTGTCTACAAATTTTTGCAACATGGTGCCATGCATTGTCATGTTGGAACATGAACACCTCTTCAACACCCCAGACACCATCAAATGTGAGCATTTGCCTACTCAAGTCGGTCATGATGACAAACTGCAGTCAGGTTGAGACCCTGATGAGGACAACAAACATGCAGATGAGCGTCCCTGAGACGTGTTCTCTGAGTTTGTGCAGAAATTATTTGGTTATGCAAACCAATTGTTGCAGCAGCTGTCCGGGAATCATGAAGGTGCACCTGCTAGTAACAGTGGGGCAAAAAGTATTTAGTCAGCCACCAATTGTGCAAGTTCTCACACTTAAAATGATGACAGAGGTCTGTAATTTTCATCATAGGTACACTTCAACTGTGAGAGACAGAATGTGAAAAAAAATCCAGGAATTCACATTGTAGGAATTTTAAAGAATTTATTTGTAAATTATGGTAGAAAATAAGTATTTGGTCAACTATTCAAAGCTCTCACAGCCCCAAAGCATGATGTTTCCACCCCCATGCTTCATAGTAGGTATGGTGTTCTTGGGATGCAACTCAGTATTCTTCTTCCTCCAAACACGATGTATCCATTTTGGTATATACTCAACTCATCGTGTTTGGAGGAAGAAGAATACTGAGTTGCATCCCAAAAACACCATACCTACTGTGAAGCATGGGGGTGGAAACATCATGCTTTGGGGCTGTTTTTCTGCTAAGGGGACAGGATGATTGATCTGTGTTAAGGAAAGAATGAATGGGGCCATGTATCATGAGATTTTGAGCCAAAACCTCCTTCCATCAGTGAGAGCTTTGAATGGTTGACCAAATCCTTATTTTCCACCATAATTTACAAATAAATTATTTAAAATTCCTACAATGTGAATTCCTGGATTTTTTTTCACATTCTGTCTCTCACAGTTAAAGTGTACCTATGATGAAAATTACAGACCTCTGTCATCATTTTAAGTTGGAGAACTTGCATAATCGGTGGCTGACTAAATACTTCTTTGCCCCACTGTATGTACGTCTTGGGCTGGTGCGCTTACACGTGGTGGGCAGTTGTGAGGCCGGCTGGATGGACTGCCAAATTCTCTGAAACACCTTTGGAGACCACTTATGGTAGAGAAATGATCATTAAATTCACAGGCAACAGCTCTGGTGGACATTCCTGTAATCAGCATGCCAACTGCATGCTCCCTCAAAACTTGTGACATCTGTGGCATTATTTTGTGTGATAAAACTGCACATTTTAAAGTAGCCTTTTATTGTGGACAGCTTAGGGCACAAATGTACAATAATCATGCTGTTTAATCAGCATTTTGAAATGCTAAACCTGTGAGGGGGATGCTTTATCTTGGAAAATAAGAAAATACTCACTAACACAGATTTAGACGGACTTGTGAACAATATCCGACAGGAAAAGGTATTTTTTGTTTATGTAAAAGTTTAAAATTTTTGAGTTCAACTCATTAAAACTAAGACTAAAAACAAATGTGTTGCCTTTATATTTTTGTTCAGTGTACAAAACAAGTAAAACATTCACAATATTTGCATTTTGATAGGAAGAAATATGTTAATGTTTCTTTCCTAAAATAAAAGGCTCAAACAGACCAGTGAATGTATATTAGGACTTTTGAGAAAGACATGAAAGTCAACACCAAACAATTACTTCCCAAGTCAGTCATCTTTTCTTCCTGTCACTCAAACAGTCGATTGACCTGAACTGAAGCAGCCCTGACCCGAAACAGGCTGGAAAGTATAAGGAGTAAAACCACAAGGCTCAGAGACGGCTTCTTCCCTGAAGCTGTCAGATAGCTGGATTCTCCATAGTCTCCTTCTGCTCTTCTTTCTGCCCCTCCCGGGACCTGAGTCCAAATTGTGTAGTGTATATGTGCAATTTTGAACAAGTATGAAAAATAAAGCTCATTGAATCCTTGAAAAAAGTATGCCAAAGGTTGTTCACAGATGTGAGTCACAATCACATAATGTTGTTTCCTGTTTATGTTGTTTTTGAACCACCTTTGTAGAGGTTGAACCTCCTTTTGGAATAAGCCTCAAAAAGCCAAAGAACAAATGTAAAGTTATTTTTTTTCTAACTGATTTGCGGCCTCATGTTTTGGACACTCGGGTGAAGAGAGGGGTGGAGATTTCTACCGATCACCACCTGGTGGTGAGTTGGCTGCGATGGTGGGGGAGGATTCTGGACAGACCTGGCAGGCCCAAACGCATTGTGAGGGTCTGCTGGGAACGTCTGGCAGAGTCTCCTGTCAGAGAAAGTTTCAATTCCCACCTCCGGAAGAACTTTGAACATGTCACAAGGGAGGTGCTGGACATTGAGTCCGAGTGTACCATGTTCCGCACCTCTATTGTCGAGGCGACTGATTGGAGCTGTGGCCGCAAGGTAGTTGGTGCCTGTCGGGGCGGTAATCCTAAAACCCGTTGGTGGACACCAGCGGTGAGGGATGCTGTCAAACTGAAGAAGGAGTCCTGTTGGGTTCTTTTGGCTCATAGGACTCTGGAGGCAGTGGACAGGTAACGGCAGGCCAAGCGGTGTGCAACTTCAGCGGTCGCGGGGGCAAAAACTCGCACATGAGAGGAATTCGGGGAAGCCATGGAAAACGACTTCCGGACCGCTTCGAAGCGATTCTGGACCACCATCCGCCGCCTCAGGAAAGGGAAGCAGTGTACTGTCAACACCGTGTATGGTGCGGATGGTGTTCTGCTGACCTCAACTGCGGACATTGTGGATTGTTGGAAAGAATACATCGAAGACCTCCTCAATCCCACCCACACGTATTCCTATGAGGAAGCAGTGCCTGGGGAATTCTGTGGTGGGCTCTCCTATTTCTGGGGATGAGGTTGCTGAGGTAGTTAAAAAGCTCCTCGGTGGCCAGGCCCCCGGGGTTGGATGAGATCTGCCTGGAGTTCCTTTAGGCTCTGGAGGCTGTGGGGCTGTCTTGGTTGACAAGACTCTGCAGCATCGCGTGGACATTGGGGGCGGTGCCTTTGGATTGGCAGACCGGGGTGGTGATCCCTCTCTTTAAGAAAGGGGACAGGAGGGTGTGTTCCAACTATCGTGATGTCACACTCCTCAGCCTTCCCGGTAAGGTTTATTCAGATGTACTGGAGAGGAGGCTACGCCGGATAGTCGAACCTTGGATTCAGGAGGAACAGTGTGGTTTTCGTCCTTTTTGTTGAACTGCGGACCAGCTCTATACTCTCGGCAGGGTCCTTGAGGGTGCATGGGAGTTTGCCCAACCAGTCTGCATGTGCTTTGTGGACTTGGAGAAGGCATTCGACCGTGTCCCCCGGGAAGTCCTGTAGGGAGTGCTCAGAGAGTATGGGGTATCGGACTGTCTGATTGTGGCAGTTCGCTCCCTGTACGATCAGTGTCAGAACTTAGACCGTAATGCCGGCAGTAAGTCGGACACTTTTCCAGTGAGGGTTGGACTCCGCCAAGGCTGCCCTTTGTCACCGATTCTGTTAATAACCTTTATGGACATAATTTCTCGGCACAGTCAGGGCGTTGAGGGGTTCCGGTTTGGTGGCCGCAGGATTAGGTCTCTGCTTTTTGCAGATGATGTGTTCCTGATGGCTTCATCTGGCTGGGATCTTCAGCTCTCACTGGATCAGTTTGCAGCCGAGTGTGAAGCGACCAGAATGAGAATCTGCACTTCCAACTCCGAGTCCATGGTTCTCGCACGGAAAAGGGTGCAGTGCCATCTCCGGGTTGGGGAGGAGACCCTGCCCCAAGTGGAGTATTTCAAGTACATAGGAGTCTTGTTCATGAGTGAGGGAAGAATAGATTGTGAGATCGACAGGCAGTTTGGTGCGGCGTCTTCAGTAATGCGGACATTGTACTGATCAGTTGTGGTGAAGAAGGAGCTGAGCCGAAAGGCAAAGCTCTCAATTTACCAGTCAATCTATGTTCCCGTCCTCACCTATGGTCATGAACTTTGGGTTATGACCAAAAGGATAAGATCAAGGGTACAAGCGGCCGAAATGAGTTTCCTCTGCCGGGTGGCGGGGCTCTCCCTTAGAGATAGGGTGAGAAGCTCTGCCATCCGGGAGGAGCTCAAAATAAAGCTGCTGCTCCTCCACATCGAGAGGAGCCAGATGAAGTGGTTCGGGCATCTGGTCAGGATGCCACCCGAACGCCTCTCTAGGGAGGTGTTTAGGGCACGTCCAACCGGTAGGAGGCCACGGGGAAGACCCAGAACACGTTGGGAAGACTATGTCTCCCGGCTGGCCTGGGAACGCCTCGGGATCCCCCAGGAAGAGCTGGACGAAGTGGCTGTGGAGCGGGAAGTCTGTGCTTTTCTGCTTAGGCTGCTGCCCCCGCAACCCGACCTCGTATAAGTCGAGGAAGATGGATGGATGAATGAGTTTTTTAGGTCTTTTCTTTCTCGGAAATAGCATCAAGTTTAATTTGCAAACATTTAAAGTTGACTGCTAACCAATTGCTTTTGTTTTTAGCAAGTCATTATTTTAATACCCTCAACTTTTAAGGGGATCATAAAAAAACATGAGCTAAATAACCTTAAGCTAATTTATTAGCTGAATTAATGCATACTTTCACTCGAAATTAACAGTGTTGTATTCTCAGTACTGGAATACGTATAACAGTACTACAGTACATGCATGTGTTTGCACCAACACGAGCAACCCTCCAGGTCATTCAAAAGCAAATGAAAAAGCATGACAGTAACATTTTCCCATTTTTTTAACAGCACACCGCTACCTCACTAACTTTCATAACATGTAGGAAACTATGGTATGTGTGGCGTATGGATGTCACTTTAGTTGTATGCAGTTTTTAAAGTCAAGGTTGGGCTTTTTTTGTTGTTATTGTTTGTCATGATTTGAACCCAGGATCAATCTTTGTGTGAATATTCAAACAAGTAGTGTGGTGGTAGAACATTGATTTACAGGTGCCACGTATGAAAGTACTTTAAGTTGTATAAAGTACAGTATACAATAGTAAAACATGTTCTCATGATAATTCAGAATTTTCTTTGTTTGAAAGATTTTATACTGTACTTGACAAATGACCAGAAAGCCACTGTGACACATTGTTCATTTTTTAAATGTTTTTTTATTTTTTATTTTTTATGAATAGCTGTGAGCATAATTGTCAATGAGGGATTCCTACTCACTGCTATTACTCACTGGAACTATGATTAATACTGATACTGTTGTTGATATTATTCATTTTTGTTTGACTACTTTTGGATTGTTTTGTGTCATGTTTGTGTGTCCTCTCAATTGCTCTGTTGATTGCTGTTCTGAATGTTGCTGGGCCAGGTTTGGTTTTAGAATTGTAATTGTATTACTATGGTATTATTTGGTTTGATTGATTAATGATAAAAAAAAAAACAAAAAAAACAAAAAAATATATATTTCATACTGAACTTGACAGATGACCAGAAACGTGAATGTTTGCCAAGGCTCAGCCTCTAATGGAATATAAAATGTTTTATAAATGCACAACCCGAGCGTCCCTGGTTCAATTCCCACCTAGTACCAACCTCGTCACGTCCGTTGTGTCCTGAGCAAGACACTACACCCTTGCTCCTGATGGGTGCTGGTTGGCGCCTTGCATGGCAGCTCCCTCCATCAGTGTGTGAATGTGTGTGTGAATGGGTAAATGTGGAAGTAGTGTCAAAGCGCTTTGAGTACCTTGAAGGTAGAAAAGCGCTATACAATTACAACCCATTTATCATTTATCATTCTAATACAGTACCTCTGCTATACTACTAAGGATAATACTAATACAGTAATGTAAAAGTTTGTATCATTATATAAAAATGGTGTTTTACAGTACAAAACATAAAAAAATGCAATATTGTTCTGATGATTTTTACTAATAATGTATAATATATGATATATATACATATATATATTTGACCCTTGTTCACCCCTGGGAGATGAGGGGAGTAGTGGGCAGCAGCGGTGGCCGCGCCCGGGAATCATTTTAGTGATTTAACTGCCAATTCCAACCCTTGATGCCAAATGCCGAGCAGGGAGGTAATGGGTCCCATTTTGGTATGACTCGGCCGGGGTTGGAACTCAACACCTACCGATCTCAGGGCGGACACTCTAACCCAGGGGTCACCAACCTTTTTGAAACCAAGAGCTACTTCTTGGGTACTGATTAATGCGAAGGGCTACCAGTTTGATACACACTTAAATAAATTGGCAGAAATAGCGAATTTGCTCAATTTACCTTTAACTCTATGGTATTATTAATAATTAATGATATTTATCTTTGTGGAAACACTGATCATCTTAATGATTTCTTACAATAAATATGTATTTTTGATGACATGTTTTAAAAAGGTTGAAATCCAATCTGCACTTTGTTATAATATATAACAAATTGGACCAGGCTATATTTCTAACAAAGACAAATCATTATTTCTTGTAGATTTTCCAGAGCAAAAATTTTAAAAGAAATGCAATTGACTTTGAAATAAGATTCAAATTTGATTCTACAGATTTTTCTAAATTTGCCAGAATAATTTATTTGAATTTTAATAATAATAAGTTTGAAGAAATATTTCACAAATATTCTTCGTCGAAAAAACAGAAGCTAAAATGAAGAATTAAATTAAAATGTATGTATTATTCTTTACAATAAAAAAATAAATTTACTAGAACATTGATTTAAATTGTCAGGAAAGAAGAGGAAGGAATTTAAAAGGTAAAAAGGTATATGTGTTTAAAAACCCTAAAATCATTTTTAAGGTTATATTTTTTCTCTAAATGTGTCTTTCTGAAAGTTATAAGAAGCAAAGTAAAAAAAATAATGAATTTATTTACACAAGTGAAGACCAAGTCTTTAAAATAATTTCTTGGATTTTCAAAATCTATTTGAGATTTGTCTCTCTTAGAATTCAAAATGTCAAGCAAAGCGAGACCAGCTTGCTAGTAAATAAATACAATTTAAAAAAAAGAGGCAGCTCACTGGTAAGTGCTGCTATTTGAGCTATTTTTACAACAGGCCAGCGGGCGACTCATCTGGTCCTTACGGGCTACCTGGTGCCCGTGGGCACCGCGTTGGTGACCCCTGCTCTAACCACTAGGCCACTGAGTGGGTCCACGGAACGACCACGTTATTCTCTGTATTATGATGAAAATAATACATATATACTACACATAATATGTGATTATTTATGTAATCCAGCCAATTACTCTACGATCTAAATCTAAAACAGCTTTTACTGGCATTACCAACATGAACTGCCAAACTACTGGTTGATTTTTCACTGATATTGAAAAAATTATTTGAAATAAAAAATATTAGTCAGTTAGTCTTTTTTTGTTTTTGATTTTGTCTTAAAATTTGGTCTGTCAAATGGTAATTTTTGAAAATCAAATTAATTACACTTGAATCGGATTAATCATGATTAATTACAGTTGCTACAAAAGCATTACTTAACGTATTTGTGGTACTTCTGTAGGCAGAACCACCGGATAGTCCACCAGTGTTGCTTCTAGCGAGCAGATGCCTCAAAGACATGTTTTCCTTTTAGATGCTATTTGAAAGTTGTTTTGCTGCAGTAAAACAATTCATCGCTGCAATGTATGCAAATGATCTTGCTCTTATCTAAAGTCCCGTCAGGGTGTAATTTGACACATCAGAATCACCTCACTCCTCTTTGCACACAGGAACCCACGCTGCCTTTCAAGTAATCATCCGCGGTTAAGCTAAAGGAGCACGTGGGCTCAAAATAAATTGCGGGATTAATCTGCGTTTATACATACTACTTTGTGATTAATCACATACCTCAACTGGGCAAATTTGACAGCCCTACTTAACATATATTTCCATCCATCCGTCCATTTTCGACCGCTTATTCCCTTTGGGGTCGCGGAAATATATTTCCCTCTCTGGAAAAACTAAAGTCATGTTATATTTAGAGTTTTCTCATACAATATAAATATTAGAGCTGACGCTATCGATTATTTTTGTCATCGAGTATTTCATTGATTAGTTTGTCCGATTAATCGAGCAGTCAGATTTTAGGGTAAAAAAGTTGAAATATACCAAGATTTTTTCTGCTTGCCATAATCTTTATTCTTTCTTTTAAAAAAAGCAATTCATTAACATTTGAATTGTACTTTTAAGATGTTTGCATTTATAACAAATAAAAAACACTCTCCAATGTTCGCTGCCCCACAGATTAGGCACCCACATACCCACACTCTCATGTGTGCTCT
>NC_084621.1:33809477-33956977 GCF_033978795.1 Nerophis ophidion | reverse complement strand
AGTCATCATGCAGAGCAGTCTTGACGGATGCGCGCAGCCGTTCTGGCAGTACCAGCTGCTCTACTACTTCCCTTTGACCATCTCGTACACGGCGGTACATGATACCGTCTCGTATCACTAACCTCCTCCACTCCTTTAAGAGAAGGCACACTTGCCCACCACCACTGATCCTCTCACTGCGACTTGGCTTCTGGTTCAGGCTTTTAGAGTGCAGGACAGGGCCGACGGCAGGATCTTCCTTCTGGGCTGCACGGATCTCCTGTTTTGTCATGGCAGGTAATGACTCTGTTCCCACATCCATATAGGGCTCACTGGGCTTGTGTGATAGAGGTTCTTGGATGTCAGGTTCCTCTGGGGCAGTATTGTGCACATCCGGGGAGCTCTCCTGTCCATGGCTCTCTTGTCCATGGGTGGGCCGGTTCTCTTCATGGCCTAAGTTACTGGCCCTCACCCGCTGGGGACAGGTGTGTAAGACTTGCGTGACCTCCTGGTTGGACATACGGGAGAGTGCGTCAGCATTTGCGTTACTCTTTCCTCTTCTATACTGGATGTCAAAGTCGAACGCCGACAGTCGAGACACCCACCGCTGTCCTGTAGCATCCAGCTTAGCTGAGGACATCACATACTTGAGAGGGTTGTTGTCTGTCTGGACTGAGAATCTTCGCCCATAGAGATGGTCGTAGAACTTATCTGTCACTGCCCACTTCAGAGCGAGGAACTCAAGTTTGTGTGCAGGATATCGGGTCTCTGTTGGACTCAAGCCACGGCTGGAGTAGGCTATGACTCTCTCGACTCCACTCTGGACCTGGACCAAGACAGCGCCAAGGCCCTCTCCTGACGCATCAGTTTGAAGCAGAAAGGGCCGGCTGAAATCTGGATACCCCAGCACTGGAGCAGTTGTCAACTTCTCTTTCAGTGTCTGAAAGGCCTCCTCACACTCATGAGTCCACATGAAGGGTGGGTCAGGACCCGGGCTCTTCTTATGCCCCCTCTTCTTCTTTCTGGGGTCACCGCTAGTGAGGCGGTATAGAGGTGCTGCTATCATGGAGTAGCCGTTCACGTACCGTCTGTAATACCCGGCTAGGCCCATGAATTGGAGCACTTCTTTCCTATTTGTGGGCCTCACCCAGCCCTTAACCCTGCTGATTTTCTCTGGGTCTGTCCTGATCCCCTCTGCGGACACCAAGTGACCCAAATACTGCACCTCTTGTCTCACAAGCTGGCACTTCGAGGGTTTCAACTTCAAGCCATGCTCCTTGAGTCGATCAAACACCAGCTGCAACCTCTCCAGGTGCTCATCAAAGGTTTTTGAGAATATGATCAGATCATCTAAGTAGATGAGGAGGTGAGTGAAGTTCAGATCTCCAAAGCAGCAGGTCATCAGTCGCTGGAAGGTGGACGGAGCGTTTTGCAGCCCAAAAGGCATTCTGTTTGCCTCAAACAGCCCCATAGGAGTACTGAACGCTGTCTTGTGTTTGTCGTGCTCCGCCACCTCCACCTGCCAGTAACCAGATGTGAGGTCAAGGGTGGAGAAGTACTTCGCTTGCCCCAGGGCCTCCAGAGCTTCCTCTATTCTGGGCAGAGGGAATGCATCTCTGGTGCTGTAGGAGTTCAGCTTTCTGTAGTCCACACAAAGCCTTAGTGACCCATCTTTCTTGGTTACAATCACTACTGGCGAAGCATATGGGCTCTTACTAGGCCTGATGACCCCTGTTGCCTCCATGTCCATCAACAACTTCCTCACATCTTGCCACTGTGAGGGGGGAATCTTGCGGTAGGGCAGTCGGAAAGGGGTAGAATCGACAAGGGGAATTTCATGCGCTATGGTTTTTGTGTGGCCATAGTCCATGGAATGCTGGGAGAACACACTTCCATTTTTCTCCACCAGCTCTTTAAGGAGGGACCGCTGGTGCTCATTCTCTACCGCTGCTTCACTGAGGTCCACCCCACAACCTGCCACAACTTGATCCAAACTCAGACAGGCCTCTTCACTCTCAGCCTTATCAGGTTCACCTGGCCTCTTGTCAGGAAACTCTACAACATTTTCCACCACGACTGCATTGGCCAAATGTGTATGGGGCTTTATGGTGATAGCATGTTGAGACAGATTCATCACCCTAACAGGGGTGCAGCCTTTCTTTACATCAGTAAGGACTTTGGCAACCAATAGGTCTTGGGGGAGACGCAGGAAAGGGTGGCCTTCAATGAGGGCTGTGTAAGTCTTTCTTTGTGGGCCAACTTTGATCCTACACTTCAAATCCATCTCCTTCCCTCCAGGGATGCTTATTTTGCGTCCAGCGTACACAACAGGGCCAACTATGTCATCCGTTACATCATGTTCTGTGTTCAGAATTTCCAGCAGGGCAGTGTACCACTCTGGATGGCTTTGCTTGACACGGTGAATGAACTGCTGGCCATAGGTTGCTTGGAGGTGGCTCCTGGAGGCCCGAATGACATTAGTGCCCACAAGCAGAGGGACAGAGGAACGATACTCAGAATCAGGGACCACGAAAGCCGGCACAGCCTCAAACTCTCTCCCCAGCATTTTCAGGTTAATGTGTAAGACACCATGGTAAGGCACATTCTGGCCGGCTGCCCCCTCTATGGGTATTTTAGAAGGCTTCAGCCTTTGTTCCCGAAGGGTGGGGTGGTTGCGCCAGTAGTTGTGAGTAATACTGGTAATCTGGGAGCCAGAGTCTATGAGTGCCTTGCATTTTACCCCATTGACTTCCACCTCCCCCTCATTCCTGGGGCCCACTAGGGGGGTATCCTCTCCTCCATAATCAGTTCCGCTCACCTGTAATGGGGACACTTGCTGCTCACCCATGGTTGCCCCGGTAACCATGGGCTCTAGGCGTTTAAATGTTGTGCCGAGGGAGCTGTGTTTCCCTCCACAGGGGTCACAGGCTGGGGTTGCTGAGCCAAGGACAGGCTGGGATCTGGGAGAGCTGCTCTGCAGACCCGGGCAATGTGTCCTAGTTTCCCACACCGGTAACATGTCACACTGGAGCCCTGTACTGTAGTCCTTGGTGATGACTGGAATCTTTGTGGGGGGGCTGCAGGAGGGACAATGCGTGAGACAGCAGGCGGTACAGTGGGTGAGACCAAAATTCTTGATTCGAGGTGCGACAACATGGCCATCTGTTGCTCTTGGCTTAGAGCCAATTTCTGTACAATCTCTCTCAACTCTGACAGTTCTGAGTTCTGTTTCGTTGTCTCCGTCTTCTCATTAGTACCACACTTAGGTGTGCCATGTACCTGGGCATATGCTTTCTTTGTCTTGTGCTGTGGTTGGAACTTCTTTGTTTCTTTTGCTAGATCTCTGAGCTCCTGTTGCAGCTCTCGGAAGCTCAATAGCCGGGGCTTCATTGGCGAAATTCGGGCATACGTCTCCTCATCTTCAAGCCCCCTTAAGAACTGCCGGGTGAGTTTGCTATCACGGTCGGGGAAAGGCCTGCCTCCTCTCTCACTGTCTTCAACAGCTCGCAGTGTTGCCTCCAGTGCTATGGCATATGAGCAACAAGACTCTCCAGGCCTCTGGATTCGTTCATAGAAGTCGGCTAGTGGATCTAGAGAGCCATATGTGTCACCGTATTCCGCCCTCAATTCCTCAAATGCTTTCTCAGGGGTTTGGTCATGGGGAGGTAGGTTCAACACCAATCTTCTGGCTTCACCACCCAGGTGTCGCACTACTGTGGAAAAGCGGAGGTGCATGGGAAGCTCTATGGCCTCCAGGAGATACTGCATGTCACGAATCCAGTCCTCCACAAGCATCTTGCTATCAGAATGTCCAGTGAAGATTTGGACATTTTTAACCTGATGAGTCTGCAGGAAGCCACCATAGGCAGCGGGAGGACTCGGTTGGGCTTTGGCGCTGTTTGGAGCGAAGAATGGAGGTAGAGGTGTGGATTGGGGGAGTCCATTAGGATACACGTTGACTCTGGGATCAGAAGCAGGTGTCCATGGATGTACTGGGGCGGGGCCATGGAGAGGGGCTTCATGATCAAGGGTTTGTGTGAGGATAGTGGGGTACATTCTGGCTTGAGGATCTGGAGTTGGCATCTGAAAGTATACTGGGGCAGGGGTGTGAGGGGAAAATGTATCATGAATAGCTTGTGGGAGGGCATGGGGATACAGACTGGCTTGGGGGTGGGCAGCAGGTGTCTGTAGATGTCTTGGAGCAGAGGCATGGGAGGGGGTTGCGTAATCAACATTTCCATAATTCACATTCATAGGGATAGGGCCTCTTTCACCAGTTGCAGGCGGGCGCCGGAGGGTCATCTCATTATGGGCCAGGGACTGAGAGTGGTGTTGGACAGGAGGGTTGTTCGAAAGGTTCATTTGGGGGTTTCGAGAATTCGGCGTAGGGAGCTGGGGCGCATGGGTGGAATCTGAATTGCTGGTGTAGGTCATGGGGCTAGGATGAGCAGCCTGGATTCGGGCGGTAGTTGGGAGTCTGTAGCCTGACCTGCCGATCTGGTGGCGCGGCAATGTGGACACATTAGCTGGGGTATGCGGGGACAGAGTTGGGGGTGGCGGCGTAAGCTGCCAGCCCTGCCCTGAGTACTGAGTGTGGTGCTGCTGCTGAGGGCTAGGGGAGCTGAGGAACATGTTGGTATGCTTTGGCCGCGCCGACTGCTGCTGCTTTACTGTACTGGCATCAGCCGTTGCTCCTTCATCCTGAATATGGAATTGTGTGGTATGGGGAGGGTTGTAGTTATGGCCTGTTGCATGTCCAGGAGAGGAATGTGGCTTGTGGGGAGAGTCATGGCTGGTTGTAGGGCCTGTGCCCTCCAGGCCAGTGTAGTCACTCAACATCTTCAGTTAGTTTAACTGGGGCCACGGGCTTGGGCAGGAGTTGGGAGTCTGTGTATGTTGTAGGTGTATAGTGAAGTGCAATGAAAACAATAAAAAGAAAAAGAGGAAAAACAACAACAATAGTAACAAATATCAATCCGTGCATAAAATTCACATTAACCAAACAATTAGTCAGTACACATCTCTGTGTGTCTAACTCAAGGCATATGAATCAAGTAGACAACAAATAATACTCATATAGTTGTAACTTGAAAATTCTCTCACAGAATATAGCATTTTTTTTTTTCTTGTTCTTTCTCAATTTCAATTAGCTGTTCAGTTTATAGGATACCATATAAAGTCCTTCAATGAAAATAACTTTCATAGCACTGAAAGGATATGTTGAAGGTGGATAATCTTTTCATACAGCTCAGTAGTAGCTCAGTCCACCGCATGGACCGGTCCATTCACAGAGGATACAGTTCAGTTTAGCAGCATGTCTGGGGATGCTACTGTCAGTCTCCCTTCGGTCTTAGAATTACCACAATCCGGGTCACGGCACCAAAGATGTAACCCACAATGTCACTGCCTCTCGACAAACCCTTGGACTCTGCGTTGTGTTTTTAGTGTTTATCAGGTGGGTTGTTGTGCGGAGAGATTGGACACTGGACACAGTGGTTCTGGATTGTGGATGAGACCTTGTTGCATTTATTTGCTCACAGTAGTGGTCCTCTCTGGCTCTGGTCATTAAGCTTTTCAGTGGAAAAGAAGAACATTTTCAAAGATGGCGCCTAGACTATGGTGTCCACTGAGGGACAAAAAGGTGAGGTGTGCTGAACCCACAGGTAAAAATCAACAGAATAGCGACCTCCAGTGCTCATAAAGAGGTACTGTCTTATACATTGCCAGGCTACTGCCTTACATATATATATATATATATATAGACCATATATATATATATATATAAATAAATGATAAATGGTTGTACTTGTATAGCGCTTTTCTACCTTCAAGGTACTCAAAGCGCTTTGACACTACTTCCACATATATATATGTGTATATACATATATATATATATATATATATATATATATATATATATATATATATATATAATAAAACAATAATAATATAAACTAAGGAAATCGAGTGGGAACGAGATCCAGGAGTGTGTATGGTGTAAGGCTATGTGCAGGATTTAACTGGAGGGGGTTTTTTTACCGTAAATGTTCGGGGTGCGTGTATAGAGGAGCGGTGCTGTCCAACAAGGGCAAGGCAGCCAAGGTTGTCAAGGGGCGGAAGCAGGGTCGAGAGGCAGGAGCGAGTCGTCGGAGTCCGGTGGCAAGCGAGGAGTCCAGAACCAGGAAGCACAAGGGAGGCAGGGAAAAACCTGGAGCACACGACACACAGCGTGACTTAGGGGATGCACACAGGGAACTCCGGGATGAGGGAGGACACGACAATAAACGCAAGGAAAGCACAGAGATCAGGACAGAGAGAGAGCATAAAGCTTGTGTGGGCTTACGGTACAGAAGACTATATTCCGGCGCCTGATGGCAAGTTGAGCAGGCTTATGAAGGCAGCTCCTTCATACAGGCAGGTATGCTGATTGCTGGTAAATTATTGCAGCTGGTGGCTGCTGCAGGGCGGAGACGCGCACGGCGCGTCCCTAGATGTACGTGTCTCGAGGTGCGAAGCAGAGCGCAAGGATGAGGGTGCATTCCAATGCGCCCTGGCCGTGACAGCCTCGCTGTGATGGGAAAACGCCTACCTGATGTGTGCAGGGATGTGACTCAATTTAATTCATTAACAATTTAATACGGAACTGATTACCAAATTAACAAAATTGTTTATTTAAACCAATTCTCTCAACATATTATTTGGCATAAAAACTCTTCAAAAAAGTTATTAATTACAAAACCCAAAACCAGTGAAGTTGGCATGTTGTTTAAAATGTATATAAAAACAAAATACAATGATTCGCAAATCCTTTTCAACCTATATTCAGCTGTTTAGACTGCATGACAAGATACTTAACGTACAAAATTGTAAAGTTTGTAATTTTTTTCAAATATTAGCTTGGTTGGAATTTAAGGCCTGCAACATGTAGCAAAAAAGACTGAGAAATTTGAGGAATGCTCATTAAAATTTATTTGGAACATCCCACAGGTGAATAGGCTAATTGGGAACAGGTTTTAATTTTAATTTCACTTAGTGTCACTGTCGTGTTTAGCTTACGCAAAGAGAACGTCATTCCCGCTTCTCTTTCCTGTTCAGCAGCACGTCGGCGACTAATAGCCCAGTCTCTTTTGTTTTTGCGCTCAATGTTGATGTTTTTCATAATAGCATGAACAACATGGCATTTGTAGAAGGTACAAAGCACTGGGATAGCAAGTGCAAAAAGGCGACTTATTCTCTTATTCTGCAGTGTTAACCGCTGTGCTGCTGTTACTAGAACAAAAGTGGAAATTACACCATGCTGTTGTAATCATCAAAGACAAATGACATCAAATAAAACTAAAAAGTAGTGATCATCGTGTGAAGCAAAACAAATACAATGCAAATAGAACGATGCAAACAGAAAATAATGATCCACAAAAAACGGTGTGACCCTACAATTGATCCGTGTTGTCGGGGACTGTTATTGCTGACGGACAGGTGTCGCTATGTAATTGTAGACTACATTAGGCTACATTGAGTTCCTTACTTTTCTTTTATTCCGCCGCTCAAAGTTTCTTTGAGTCCACCTTCAGGGGAAGGTGTCTTGAGGAAAGCCACACCTGCTCAACTGGCTGGTACACAGGGGCCAGACTCTGGTGTTTGTCAGCATATCGACCATTTTGGTCCACAAAGCTGAGGAGGGCAGAAAGAGCATCTTTCCACACCTTGCGGCAGCGCCGCATTTGAGCCTGGACTGAAGGTACAGAGATGTCATCCTTCCCAGCAGGAAACAATGGAGGTAGGTAACCTAAGGATACCTCAAATTATGACACCCCTGTGGCCGCACAGGGTAAAGAGTTGTGGCAATACTCAACCCATGGAAGGTGGGTGCTCCAGGAGGAGGAGTTCTTAGTTCTAGGTCTTGATTAGCTTGTTCCGTTTACTCAATAGACTGAGGATGATAACCCGAAGTCAGACTCACAGTAGCTGCAAGGGACCTACAGAAAGCCTTCCAATCCTCCGAAGTGAACTGAGGCCCTCTATCCGAGACCGCATCCGAAGGAATTCCATCAAGATGGAACACATGCTGGTCCATGAGGTTGGCTGTTTCCAGGGACGTGGGGAATTTAGGTAGAGTCACGAAATAAACTGATTTGGAGAATCTGTCCACTATAGTAAGGACAACAGAATTTCCCTGAGAAGGCTGGAGGCCAGTGACAAAGTCCAATGAAATATGGGACCAGGGGCTGCTTGGCACTGGCAAAGGATGGAGTAGACCAGCAGGTGGTCGATTGGAGGATTTCCCACGGGCACCTACAGCACAGGCAGACACAAAGACACGGGTATCAGCATCCGTGGTAGGCAACCAAAGGTCTCACTTGAGGTGAGTAATGATATTGGTGCGGCCAATTCCTGGGTGGAAGATGAACAGGGACGTGTGTGCCCACAGAAGAAGCTGAGAATGTACAATGCAGGCACAAAGAAGCAGTTATCAGGACCATTACCCGGGTCTGGTTGGTTTTGCTGAGTCCTTGGGACTACTGACTCAATCTCCCAAGTCATTGCAGCCATCACACAAGACGCCAAAAGGATAGGCTCCGGACTAGTGGGACCCTCTGAAGTGAACTGACGTGACAGAGCATCTGGTTTGACGTTGCAGGATCCTGGTCGGCAGGTCAGTGTGAAGCGGAATCGACCAAAAAATAAAGCCCTCCAGGCCTGACAGGAATTGAGGCGCTTGGCAGACTCAATGTAGGTCAGGTTTTTATGATCTGTCCTGATGATGATGGGGTGTTTTGCTCCCTCAAGCCAGTGTCTCCATTCTTCCATAACAAGTTTGACAGCCAGCAGCTCCCTATTAACCACATCATTGTTGCACTCAGCAACCGATAAGAGAAAAACGCGCAAGGATGGAGCTTTAGGTCCTTGGCAGAACGCTGGGATAGGACAGTCCCCACTACAGACTCTGAGGCATCAAGTTCCATGATGAACTGGCCCGAGGGGTCAGGGTCAATCAGTGTCACTGTGGTAAAACGTCTCTTAAAAGCCACATCAGCCTTTGCAGTCCAAGCTAACAGGACAGACTGAGATGTTTAACAGAGATTGGTTGAGGTCAGTCCACCACAGCTCGCACCATTTGGGGTCTGCCTTCACCTAGCCACTCTCAATGATCAACCCGAGGAAGCTTGTGGACTGAACATGGAACTTACATTTTTCTGCTTTCATGTAGAGCTTGTTCTTAAAAAGGCGCTGGAGCATCTGTCTGACAACTACTTGTTCCTCCTTGTTGCGGAAGAAAATCATGGTATCATCCAGTTACACAAAGACAGAGTGGTTAATCAGGTCTAGGAGGACATCGTTCACCAGAGCTTGAAAAACTGCTGTGCATTCATCAAGCCAAAAGGCATAACCAAATACTCAAAATGACAAAGAGGAGTTTTAAAGGCTGTTTTCCATTTGTCACCAGCTCAGAATTCAAATCAAATGGTAGGCATTTTGAAGGTCTAACTTGGAAAACACAGTCACTCCTTGAAGGGGTTCAAAGGCAGATGCAAGCAAAAGCACTGGGTATTTGTTTTGAATGGTGATATTATTCCACCCTCGAAAATCTATACAGAGACGTAGAGTACTATCTTTCCTATCAACGAAGAAAAAACCTTCACCGAGTGGGGATGATGAGGGTCGAATAATGCCTGCAGCCAATGAGTTGTGGATATACATTTCAATTGCCTCGTTCTCAGGATGGTACAGGTTGTATAACTGACATTAAGGCAGGGGAGCTCTTGAAAGCAGGTCAATGGCACAGTCATAAGAACGGTGGAGAGGCCGAGACAGTGCGTGTTGCTTGCTGAACGCCTCTTCTAAGTCATGGTAGACAGAGGGAACCTTAGACAGATCTGGGGGCTCTGCGACAACTGGACAGACAGTGTCCTCGGCAGGGGAGCGGGCCGTCCGCAGGCAGGTGGATAGACAGTAGGAGCTCCAGCTTACCACTTTGGCTGCAGCCCAGTCAATGTGAGGATTGTGAAGTCTTAATCAGGGATGACCAAGGACGACAGGTGCATGAGGAGAAGAGAGTATGTGGAATAGAATTTGTACGAGATGGTTACCGGAGACAAGGAAGTGCACAGGTTTGTATCGGTGAGTGACACGGGTCAGGGATCGACCAGTGAGGGAATTGGCTTGCAGGGGTGAGGGAAGTGGCTCAATGGTAAAGCCCACTTGTTAAGCAACGTCGGCGCCCAAGAAGTTCTCATCCATCCCCGAGTTCACCAGAGCGAGGAAAGGCTGGGACTGGGATTGCCAACGAAGAGGAGCAGAGAACTGCATTCGACATAGGGGTTTGGGGAGGAGATGGCTTGACTCATCAGAACCCTCACTGTTACTGGTGAGCCTGCTCTTTTGGCTGCATATAACAGGTGGCAAGGAAATTAACAGGTTGACCACAATGGATACACACACCTGCCCTCCCCTGCGGAGGCGCTCTTCGGGTGTAGAGTGAGCCCGACCAACCTGCATGGGCTCCTCATCAGGTAACTGGGGGTTGAGGCTGTGAGCATTGGCAAGTTGGGCTCAGCTACCCTGGATCTATAGCTAGGGGGTTCCAATGACCTGAAAGGAACGGGGTCAGCTCGCCACTGGGCCATTTAGTCGGCGATGTTGATAGCTGCTGTATTTGCTTCGTCTAGAGAGAGCTGCTCATTCCTCAGAGCAATCTCTCTTCCAATGACCTCACTTGGCCCATTCTGGAAAGCAGTGAAAAGGGCCTTGTTATTCCAAACAGACTCCACAGCTAGGGACCGGAATTCACAGGCAAATCTCTTACTGAGCGTCTCCCTTGACAGAGTCGCAACAACTGCTGACCTGCTTGCTGCCCTTGTATGGGGTGGTTGTAGACCCACTTCAGTTCTACAGATAGTGCAGCGAAGGACTCGACTGCAGAGGATACTTGCTCATGAAGGGCATTGATATAACTCTAAGGAGGCTCCTGCAGCAGGTTGGCTACATAAGCGATATTGGCTTCCTCATGGCCAAAACCAGAGGGCTGAGCATCAAAAGCAAGCTGGATCTGAGTTAAGAATTCACAACAGGTGTTAGGATTGCCAGAGTACTAATCAGGCGGGGAATGTGTGGCTCCGCAGCAGGGATGGCAGGAGGTTCGGGTGGTGGCTGACATTGGTCAATAAGTTTCTGTAGCAGTTGGTTATGGTTTCCCAAGCAGTCCTTGATTGGCAGGGGCCCCCTTCACAGGGTCAAAATCTGCTGGGTCCATTGAGGGTCAGATCGTTCTGTCATGATAGGTATAGCTGGTGGGCCCAAATGCAGAAATGACAGGCAGAAGCAAAGTCCAATGATTTTTATTGACAAACCAAGAGGGAAAGGAGGACGCTTTGCGGTCCAAGAGAGCAGGCTGAGGCTAGCAGGCACACACTGTAGGGAGAGTACATATGTAGAACTGTGAATGATCTGGCAATTGCGCCGAGTGAAGTCCAAACATACAGTATATCAGCTGCAGTTGATGAGTTGATGGCTGGCAGGTGAGTTGATTAGGGAGCTGGGATCAGCCGTGCCAGGCTGAGAGCTGGAGCCAAGCCTAAGCCCAAAACACACTCACTCTCACAAAGACACACACAGAGACAAACACATAAACACAGACAGAGATTGTGACACTTTCTTTTAGCATTTCCCTTTTTTCTATCACAGGTTCCTTAACTCCTTTGTGTTTTGAGTTAAACATCTGGGAGTGATTAGTTTATTTTATAAACAGAAATGTAAGTACAGGATATTGTATAATTTTGTGAAACCATTGCAATAAAGTAATATAATAAAAACTCATTCATTAATTGACTGATTAACACACTTAAAATTGATAACAGTTAACACTAATTAACACACTTCTCTGCATTTTGATTAATCGCAGTAAATTATTACATTTTTAACTACATTTTAAAAAGACACTAATAATTCGACACAAATGCAATTCTATTGTGAAAATGTCATACAGGAACTGTGGAGAGGGGCGTGGTCCACGAGTTCCCTGCGGGCGGGGTGTGTGCAGGGGCCGGCCATGAAGCAGACAACAGGTGAGTGGATATCTCAGCGGGAACAAGTTATCTAATCACCTGTTCCTTTATTAGCAGCGCCGCAGACCATGAGCAGAAGGAGATAGTGGGAGCAGGAGAAACCAAATTGCTGAAAAGCAAAAAGAAGAAACTTGAAAATGACAACAAACGAAAAATAAAAAAACTCTCCTGTTAAAACTCACGTCTCGAGGTTTTGTGGTCACGTTGGTCCATCGAACCCTGAAGGAGGAAGAAAGGAACCTCCACAGGAACATTTCTTTAAATGTCATTTATCTGTTCAAAACATGATAACAGTTGTATCTAAAAAAAAATTATGGAGGTTTATTTTGAAGTGAAATTAACAGTTTACTGACCGTATAACACCTACTCCACCTTACAGGTAACCCCCCACAGTTAAGGTAAAGGAGTGTGTACGATCAAAATGTATTGCTCGATTTAATATGAGTTTTCTCGTGATTAATGCAATATGTTGTCATTAATTTCATCAGGTAAACATTTACTTTGACAGCGCTACTATTTCCCTAAAGGCCTTAGTGGCCAAATGCGTGGACAGCACCTTTTAGCTCTTATTACCAAAATTGTCTACACAACTGAATTGGGGTGTTATGCTGACATATAAGCACTTATACTGCTATCTGCTGGTGTCAGAAGAGTATAACATACAATGGAATTGGGAAATAAAAAGTGTAAAAATTAAAATTAGCATGTCACTACACATGAAGTACACATGTGTGTACTTATGGACTAAGTACATCTTATCAAAAGATGATTTTTAGTTTTTATTCTAATTAGGGTCCAATAAGCCCAAATAGCAAAGATACATTTAAAAAAACCTGTAAACTAACAGCTTGGGAGGTTAAGTAGGTGCATATATTCAAGTGTAAAAATAAGATAAGCAAGTGTAAAAAATAATATATGCACTATAAATAATCCATCCACCCATCCATCTTCTTCCGCTTATCCGAGGTCGGGTCGCGGGGGCAACAGCCTAAGTAGGGAAACCCAGACTTCCCTTTCCCCAGCCACTTCGTCTAGCTCTTCCCGGGGGATCCCGAGGCGTTCCCAGGCCAGCCGAGAGACATAGTCTTCCCAACGTGTCCTGGGTCTTCCCCGTGGCCTCCTACCGGTTGGACGTGCCCTAAACACCTCCCTAGGGAGGCGTTCGGGTGGCATCCTGACCAGATGCCCGAACCACCTCATCTTGCTCCTCTCGATGTGGAGGAGCAGCGGCTTTACTTTGAGCTCCTCCCGGATGGCAGAGCTTCTCACCCTATCTCTAAGGGATAGCCCCGCCACACGGCGGAGGAAACTCATTTCGGCCGCTTGTACCCGTGATCTTATCCTTTCGGTCATGACCCAAAGCTCATGACCATAGGTGAGGATGGGAACGTAGATCGACCGGTAAATTGAGAGCTTTGCCTTCCAGCTCAGCTCCTTCTTCACCACAACGGATCGGTACAACGTCCGCATTACTGAAGACGTTAACAGGTGGTGAAATTCATTAAAAAAAAAAAACAGAATACAATGATTTGAAAATCGTTTTCAACTCATATTCAGTTGAATATACTGCAAAAACAAGATATTTAATGTTCGGACTAAAAAACGTATTGTTTTTTTTTGTAAATAATCATTAACTTAGAATTTATTGGCAGCAATACATTACAAAACAGTTGGCACAGGGGCATTTTTATCACTGTGTTACATGGCCTTTCCTTTTAACAACACTCAGTAAACATTTGGGAACTGAGGAAACCAATTTTTGAAGCTTTTCATGTGGAATTGTTACCTATTCTTGCTTGATGTACAGCTTAAGTTGTTCAACAGTCCGTGGTCTCCATTATGGTATTTTAGGCTTCATATTGCGCCACACATTTTCAATGGGAGACAGGTCTTGACTACAGGCAGGCCAGTCTAGTACCCGCACTATTTTACTATGAAGCCACGCTGTTGTAAGACGTGGTTTGGCATTGTCTTGCTGAAATAAGCTGTGGAATCCATGGTAACATTGCTTGGATGGCATCATAAGGTGCTCTTAAAAGAGCTTGGGCCCAGCAAAGCTGGCAGCATTTCTGGGTGTTGTTGATAAAAAGCTTTTGCTTTGCATAGTAGAGTTTTAACTTGCACTTAAAGATGTAGCGACAAACTGTAGTTACTGGCAGTGGTTTTCTGAAATGTTTCTGAGCTCATGTGCTGATATCCTTTACAGACTGATGTCGCTTTTTTTACGCAGTACCGCCTGAGGGATCGAAGGTCTGTAATATCATCGCTTACGTGCAGTGATTTCTCCAGATTCTCTGAACCTTTTGATGATATTACGAACTGTATATGGTGAAATCCCTAAATTCCTTGCAATAGCTGGTTAGAAAATGTTGTTCGTAAACAATGTGCTCATGCATTTTTTCACAAAGTGGTGACCATTGCCCCGTCTTTGTTTGTGAATGACTGAGCATTTAATGGAAGCTGCTTTTATACTCAAATAATGGCACCCACCTGTTCCCAATTAGCCTGTTCACCAGTGGGAATATTCCACATAAGTGTTTGATGAGCGTTCCTCAACTTTCTCAGTCTTTTTGCTACTTTTTTTTTTAAATATGTTGCAGGGCAGGCATGAAATTCCAAATGAGCTAATATTTGCAAAAAATAACAACGTTTTCCACGTTAAGTATCTTGTCTTTGCAGTCTATTCAATTGAATATAGGTTTAAAAGGATTTGCAAATCATTGTGTTTTGTTTTTATTTACCATTTACACAACGTACCAACTTCACCGGTTTTGGGTTTCGTAAATGGTGGAAACAATCAAAACCACGTAGGAGGAGGAATATGGATGAACCTGCAGCGAGACAGATTGACAGACGTGTTATCAATCAAAGCCTAAAGCAGAGTGCTAATCCTCAGGCCAGCAGCGATGGCAGGAAGAAAGGAAGAAGACTCTCTCATGGGAGAGAAAGAGAAGAGGACAAAGGAGAAGAGATAGGAGAGGACAGTGCAGGGAAATGAAGAGAAGGACAGAGAGAGGAGACGGCAAATGTGGTCATGTGGTTGAAGGACAATCGTTGTCTATCAACATGAAGAATGACTTTTCCCTTATGCCAACATGTGCTTACACTCACACACACACACACACACACACACACACACACACACACACACACACATGCACACACACACACGGAGAAAGAGGAACAAGTTGACCTGTGTGAGAGGACACTTATTGGATCTTCAGGGGGATTAACGGGGGATTTAGCCTCACAAGTGATGATATGTGAAAGAGATGATTAGCTATCTGATGACACTTCACTGTTTGACCCCGAAAGCCTAACAACAACAACATGGACTCACAGCTTCATTAGATGAACGTTGCAGTCTCTGCACGTCACATGGAACCCAATATTTGCACAATGAGATGAGCTGAATCAAAAATGATTAGAGAGAATTACTATATTTATATGGCGCTCTAGATTTAAAGCGCTATACATAGTGAAAGTCATCATTCTACATCTTTAAAGGCCTACGGAAACCCACTACTACCCACCACGCAGTCGGATAGTTTATATATCAATGATGAAATCTTAACATTGCAACACATGCCTCTGTAGTTTACTAAATTACAATTTTAAATTTCCCGGGAGTTTCGTCTTGAAAACGTCGTGTAATGATGACGTGTACGCAAGACGAAATATGAGCGCTGCGCACACACACAGCTAAAAGTCGTCTGCTTTAACGGCATAATTACACAGTATTTTGGACATCTGTGTTGCTGAATCTTTTGCAATTTGTTCAATTAATATTGGAGAAGTCACAGTAGAAAGATGGAGTTGGGAAGCATTAGCCTTAAGCCACACAAACACACGGTGATTCCTTGTTTAAAATTCCTGGAGGTTAAATTTTACTATGGATCACAGCGAACATGGATCCCAACCACTTGTCAACCGGCAGATTTCGGTGAGAAAATTGTGGTAAAAAGTCGCTTCTTACCAGAGAAAAGCTGAGCTTGTGCCGTCCATAAAGCTGCCGTGGACTTCCCTGAAACACTGCGCGTCAACACACCCGTGGAGGCACACCTCCGACTATCAGGTCCTATTTAACTCACTAAAACACGAGCAACACAATAGAAAAATAAGGGATTTTCCAGAATTATCCTAGTTAATGTCTCTAAAAACATCGGAATGCAATGCAATTGCATTGTTTTTTTTACTTATTTTTTTTATTTTTTTTCTAATCCGTCGCTATCAATATCCTCAAACACAAATCTTTCATCCTCTCTCAAATTAATGGGGAAATTGTTGTTTTCTCGGTCCGAATAACACTTTTTGTTGGAGGCTCCCATTAAATTCAATGTGAATATGTGAAGAGCCCACACACTTGCGACGTCATCATCTGAGACTTCCAGTAGAGGCAGGGCTTTTTTCTTAACACCGAAAGTTGCGAACTTTATCGTCGATGTTCTCTACTAAATCCTTCCAGCAAAAATATGGCAATATCGCAAAATGATCAAGTATGACACCTAGAATGGACCTGCTATCCCCGTTTAAATAAGAAAATCTCATTTCAGTAGGCCTTTAAGCTACATTCAAACCAGTGTGGGTGGCACCGGGAGCAGGAGGGCAAACGTGTCTTGCCCAAGGGCACAATGCCAGTGACCAGGATGACGGAAGCAAAGATCAAACCTGTAACCCTCAAGTTGCCTGCACAGCAGCTCTACCAACTGAGCCACGCTCCCCGTGGTGAGGTCGTCATAAGAGAAGAGACAATAATGTATTTCATGACATGTTTATTTGTACAGTTATACTTTACAGTGGCGTCAGCACGGTGAGACAATGCGAAGGTCCTGGGTTCGATCCTGTTTGCATGTTCTCCCCGTGACTACGTGGGTTTCCTCGGGGTACTCCGGCTTCCTTCAACCTCCAAAGACATGCACCTGGGGATAGGTTGATTGGCAACACTAAATGGTCCCTAGTGTGTGAATGTGAGTCTGAATGTTGTTTGTCTATCTGTGTTGGCCCTGCGATTAGGTGGCGACTTGTCCAGGGTGTACGCAACCTTCCACCCGAATGCAGCTGAGATAGGTTCCAGCACCCCCCGCGACCCCGAAAGGGACCAGCAGTAGAAAATAGATGGATGGATAGATAGTTTGCAGTGGCGTACAACTGCTTCCTACTGACAACATCAAAACACCATCATTTTACCTTTATAATTAGATTATGCAGGTGTACATACAACAAAATTATTATTTTTCCTCTGTATTAAAGATATGCCCTCTCGCTATACAGTAATATTAAGGGTGTCCTGTGCATCACGTTAAAGTGCATCCAGCAGTGGAGGCTCCTCTATGGAGTCTTGGGGCACTAAGAGGTTAACCCCTTTACTACTGTTACCCCAGGTGGTCCTTGGCAAAGGCCTAGTACCTGACTGCTCCCTAGCCAGGGATACGGTGAAGACCTCAACGGCGGAGAAGGCGGAAGACAGTAAATTTAAGAACTACCACAATGGTTGTGATGGCGGTAGAAGGCTGCAGCAGATATAGGGTCCCCAGTCGTTTTGGACTCCATGCCACTGGACCCTGACCCGGATCTGTCAAGGATCGTGTGGTGACTGTCTGTGCACCAGTCTCCCCACTTTAAACAAAGTCACGCACAGGCATCCTCGATAAAGGGATACCCCCTACCAGGAGGATCGTCATACTCGTTCGAGTGACCGCCGATGATGTCCATGAAGAGGGACTGGTATTGTAGTGCCTCCAGGGCCCCAATTCCCCCCCTTTGTTGCGAGTTGTTTTGATTATATGTAATATGTTTATGTGTGCTATGGTAAATTAGTTTGTTTTCCCTTGGACTCAGTCTGGACCCCCTCCCGTGGGTCCAACCTTTGACTGATATTTTTTTTACTCTTCGCCCCTTTCCCAGTATCACCTTTTTCCCACCTTTTCTAAGTTGTGCCGTAAAAATGGCTGATCCGTCGGCGGTCCCGTCTTGTCTCCCTGTAACGTATGTCTGCTCTTGGTGGGACTGTGCCGAAAATGTAATTTTCAGTTCTTATGTGTCTTGTGCATGTTAAAGAATTGACAATAAAATAATCTTGAATCTTGAATCTTGTAGTGACAGATTTCTCTTCCACATCGAGAGGAGCCAGATGAGGTGGCTTGGGCATCTGGTCAGGATGCCACCAGAGCGCCTCCATAAGGAGGTGTTTCAGGCACGTCCGACCAGTAGGAGGCCACGGGGAAGACCCAGGACACGTTGGGAAGACTATCTCTCCCGACTGGCCTGGGAACGCCTCGGGATCCCCCGGGAGGAGCTGGACGAAGTGGCTGGGCAGAGGGAAGTCTGGGCTTCCCTGCTTAGGCTGCTGCCCCCGCGACCCGACCTCGGATAGGCGGGAGAGGATGGATGGATAGATTTATTATCAAATTAAAACTAATTAAAGGACAAAAAATATGGTTTGATATTAAGTTTATAATTATTAAATTAGGATGACATCATTTTATCAAAGCAGTAGCTCTAGTTTCATTGTTTCGTTCACCTCAAAACCTTACTTACTCAGTTATGGATTTATAAATTAAAAAAAAAAAGTTTTTGTTTTTGTTTTATTGTTGTGTCCACATATTGATTGCTTACTTAATTTTGGATTACTTTTACTCTTGTGTGGTATCAATTTCTTACTTCTTTAATGATGGATGTGTTCATTTTCAGTGCATGAGATTTGCATTTCATTTTATTTTATGTTGCGTCCATATTAATAGCTTACTTAATTTAGGATACTTTTTACACATCAATGTATTGTTGTATTAATTCAAAAAATGGGTGATTGCCAATCAGGCACAGGTAAGGAATCCAGCGCCCAGACAGGAAAAACAGTGGCAAAAAGAGGCAAACGGGAAATGAAATCAAAAATAAGAGCGCTGGACAGGAAATGAAACAAAATAACAGAAACCAATATTAATTGTCATTAGAAATCATGATATATCTTGTTTTATTTTTTTTTTTAATTCCATTGCAATAGGGCAGTGAATCTCAAACTGTAGTATACAGGCTTCATCTATTGGTACCCCAAATAATTACTTTATTAATGTACAGCGTTATATTTTCATTTAGTCAAACACAGTGTTACTGTTCAAACTGTATGTAATGTTACAGTGTCCAAAAATATTCAATATACTTTTTAAATAAAAAGTCTACCTGGCTTTTGATCAATTATTAGACCGACTATGCTAATGTGTTTTGAAGCTGGCCCTTATGTTGCTACATGGAGAGCCAAGTGTCTTCTGAGGTGGTACTTGGTGAAAAAGGTTTGAGGACCCCTGGATTAGAGAATATGGGTTAATGTTTTAATGTTATGTTTATTCAGGCATTATTCTTTCCCCTCTAAAAGTAGTTATGTATTAATTTTCTAATTGTAGTTTATTTTAATTTACCTTAACATTAACACAGGACTAACTGGCTCACTCACAAGCAGATTGAAATTTACTTCCAGTCCCAAAACACACATTAATACAAAAACCTTTATAATACAACAAAATATTATTTTGTATTGTATTCATTTATATTATTATGATTATTATTATTCTCCTTACTTTCAGTTTTTATTTACTTATGTATATTTTATTAATACATGTATTTTTTACATAAACTTATTATCCAGCGTGGATGCTTCATCAAAGGTGGCATGTGTGTTTTGTTTGTTTGTTTCGTGTAAGTCCCTGTGTGTTGCAACTTGCCTGTGCATGAAAAGTGCTAAATACAGTCATGGCCAAAAGTTTACATACACTTGTAAAGCACATAATGTCATGGCTGTCTTGAGTTTCCAATAATTTCTACAACTCTTTTTTGTCTGTGTTAGAGTGATTGTAGCACATACTTGTTGGTCACAAAAAACATTGATAAAATTTGTTTTTTTTATGAATTTATTATGGGTTTGTTGAAAATGTGACCAAATCTGATGGGTCAAAAGTATACATACAGTAATATTAATATTTGGTTACATGTCCTTTAGCAAGTTTCACTGCAATAAGGCGCTTTTGGCAGCCATCCACAAGCTTTTGGCAAGCTTCTGGTTGAATTATTGACCATTCCTCTTGACAAAATTGGTGCAGTTCAGCTAAATTTGTTGGTTTTCTGACATGGACTTGTTTCTTCAGCATTGTCCACATGTTCTCAAAGAGGTTTAAGTCAGGACTTTAGGAAGACCATTCTAAAACCTTAATTTTAGCCTGATTTAGCCATTCCTTTACCACTTTTGACGTGTGTTTGGGGTCATTGTCCTGTTGGAACACCCAACTGCGCCCAAGACCCAACCTCGGGCTGATGATTTTAGTTTGTCTTTAAGAATTTGGAGGTAATCCTGCTATTTCATTGCCTCATTTACTCTCTGTAAAGCACCAGTTCCATCGGCAGCAAAACAGGCCCAGGCCATAATACCACCACCATGCCAGCGCTCGAATTTTACCACAGCACCGCGGCATTTGCTGCAACCGCCCTCGCCATCTTCCAAAAAATTTACCAACATTTGCGGCAAGAACATGTCGTGATCGCCCTTGACTTTTTACTTGTTAATGGACAAGGGATGTAATGGTAAACGGTAAAATTATAATTTGCAATAATTCTCGACGGTTAGTTAAACCATTAAATTTTTTGACCGAAAAAAATGTAATTTATTAATTTATTGTCGGTAACAACGAAGTCAGGCGCATGTTCACTAGCGTAGTTTAGCTTAAAAGGGAACATTATCACAATTTCAAAAGGGTTAAAAACAATAAAAATCAGTTCCCAGTGGCTTGTTGTATTTTTTGAATTTTTTTTCAAAATTTTACCGGTCTTGTAATATCCCTAAAAAAAGCTTTAAAGTGCTTGATCTTTGCTATTTGCGAAGCGACTATCCATTTTCCTGTGACGTCATACAGTGCTGCCAATGTAAACAAACAATTGCGAATACCACAGCAAGATATAGCGACATTAGCTCGGATTCAGACTCGGATTTCAACGGCTTAAGCGATTCAACAGATTACGCATATATTGAAACGGATGGTTGGAGTATGAAAGTATTGAAGAAGAAACTGAAGCTATTGAGCGAATAGCTATTGACGCTATTCATAGCCATAGCATGGCCGAATAGCTGCGTTAGCATCGCCGGTAAAATGTGCGGACCAAACGATCAGGACTTTCGCATCGCGTGACACTGGAGCAACTTAAATCCGTCGATTGGTAAGTGTTTTTTTCGCATTAAATGTGGGTGGAAGGAAACGTAATATAGTTGCAAATGCATCTGCAGATTATCCATACATCTCTGTGCCATGTCTGCTTTAGCACCGCAGGTAAATAGCATGTTAGCATCGATAAGCGTAGCATGTTAGCATCAATTAGCATCAACATCAACAAAACTCACCTTTGTGAAATCGTTGACTTTATCTTTGCAAATGTATCTGCAGGTTATCCATACATCTCTGTGCCATGTCAGCTTTAGCACCGCTGCCGGTAAATAGCATGTTAGCGTCGATTAGCGTAGCATGTTAGCATCGATTAGCTGGCAGTCACGCTGCAACCAAATATGTCTGATTAGCACATAAGTATATATCAACAAAACTCACCTTTGTGATTTTGTTGACTTTATTGTTGCAAATGCATCTGCAGGTTATCCATACATCTCTGTGTCATGTCTGTCATCGCCGGTTAAATGTGGAGACACTCCCGCACATTCAATGGAGGTCTGGTGGCAGACACTTTCGCATCTTCGGGCCAGTGGTGCAACTTGAATCCCTCCCTGTTAGTGTTGTTACACCCTCCGACAACACACCGACGAGGCATGATGTCTCCAAGGTTCCAAAAAATAGTCGAAAAAACGGAAAATAACAGAGCTGAGACCCAATGTTTACAATGTGTTGAAAATGAAAATGGCGGCTGTATTACCTCGGCGACGTCACATTCTGACGTCACCGCCTCCAGAGCGATAAACAGAAAGGCGTTTAATTCGCCAAAATTCACCCATTTAGAGTTCGGAAATCGGTTAAAAAAATGTATGGTCTTTTTTCTGCACCATCAAGGTATATATTGACGATTACATAGTTCTGGTGATAATGTTCCCCTTTAATAATCATGGTAGACTAACGACACCAACTTTGCTGCGGAGATTTCCCCTCGGAGTAAAGGGAGACAAGCGCTTGGTTTAACGGCATCTTCCCTCGCTTCCCACCGTACATTTCAGAGCACACTGCTTCTAGATGGGGACAGGTGTGGACAATATTGGAGACGGACACACTTTTCCCCACACTAAAAGTATACAGCGAAGGAGAAAACTATTTGATGTTTTGCAGCAGGTGATGTGTCGTAAATGTTGTCACAACTTGTTTATAAAGTCTTTACTTTGTTTACTGGGATGTTCGCTCCTCCTTTATTGAACTGCAAACTGTGTCACTGTTCAAATAACATCATTACTAGCTATAATGTCTTGTCATTTCATCGAATTGAATGCAGGCGGTGAAGATTGTTTATTTGATGTGAGAGTGATCACTACGGGGGCTTTTTTTGTTGGCCAAACTGTTGTACTGAAACACTCGGGAGGCGTTGGAGAAGAACAAAGTTAGTTCATACAACAACCTCGTTACACCCAGACATTGTCCTGTGGTCCACCTCTACTAAAACTGTCATCATGGTAGAACTAACTCTATCATGGGAAGAGGGAATGGAGGCTATCTTTGAAAGAAAGAGGGACAAGCAGGATGGAGGCCATTCACATATCCAGTAGAAGTTGGCTGTAGAGCCTACACTGGAGCGTCCACCCAGCGGCTTCTAAAGTCCCTCGGTATCAAAGGCTCCAATCTAAAGAAGGCCCTCAAAGCCCTGGCAGAGGAGGCAGAACAAGGGAGCTTCTGGTTGTGGCTCAGAAGAAACAACAAGGCTTGGAGAAAGCAGGTCGCGTAGACAGAGGGAAGTAACATTGGTCTCGAGGTGCTGGAATAGCAGAACCCTGAGACCCATGTTATGGTATGCGGTCGGGCCCATGCTTGACTCAGGGAGATGGACGCCCCTGCCACGCATTGTCCCGTGGGACTCTTTTCATATACACATACTTGCCAACCCTCCTGGATTTTCCGAGAGACTAAGGAAATTCAGCACCTCTCCCGAAAATCTCCCGAAATTCAGGCGGAGCAGGAGGCCACGCCCCCTCCAGCTCCATGAGAACCTGACTCAGCAATGTTGTGACCCTCTTAAACAGGACAATACTGCCATCTACTGTACATAGAATAGAATAGAATGTAAATATTTTCTACATATATTCTACATTTAAGTGCAGTCAAGAAACATGCATTAGGGAGTCTTTTCTGAAGCCCACAGTAAAGAGACGTAACTTCATCACGTCGCCTGGTTATTGACTCCAACCCAATATATTACACCGTCGACGAGCAAAATGAAGAAATACGCTTGCAAGTTCCAGAACGATTGGAAACAAGAATTTCAGTGTATCCAGGAGAGTTCGAAGGGGAAGGGGTATGTTGCCTGTAAATTTTGTAGAACAGACTTCTCCATTGAACACGGCGGCCGAACGGGTATACTCAGGCATGAACGGTCAGCAAAGCACAAAGCGTCCTCAGCGCAGCATCATTCACAAACGAGTATTATGGGCCACCTCCCAAAATGGAGACCCGATGGTGTAACTTATGCTGAGACAAAGATGGCTATGCTGATAGCTGGAAGCAACATCCCGTTCTCATTTGCAGATGTCTACAACAAATCCGTGCAGGATATGTTCCCGGATTCGATGATCGCTCGCCAATATGTAAATAGGCAGAACAAAGGTTACTCAAATAGTGAAAGGTAAGTGTTGTTGTTGTTTTTTTTAGTAACCAGCAAGCACAGTACAGTTAGTAGAACAACTGTGTTTTTATTACTGTGTATTTGATAGGTGCTGTCGGAAATTCAACTATTTCTTTTATTTATACATATGATAAAATAAATATATATAGCTAGAATTCACTGAAAATCAAGTATTTCATACATATATATATATATATATATATATATATATATATATGAAATATTCGAGTTGGTGAATTATACTCCTCCCCTCTTAACCAAGCCCCCCGCCCCAACCACGCCCCTAACCACGCCTCCCCCCACCCCCGCATCCCCCACGGCCCACCTCCTGAAATCGGAGGTCTCAAGGTTGGCAAGTATGCATATACACAACAGCAATAACACTGGGATTAGAATGTGGGTACAGTATGGATCCTTCAGCTGGCTGCAGGGGCCGGCAGGGAGCCGTGCCTGTCGCTCCACCACCCAGAGATGTTCTGGGATTGAAGGAGCGAAACATCCGTGAAGGGTGGCTCCCGGCTGACGACCCTGCAGCCAGCACCACATGGCACTGTCGAAGGTGCGTCAGGCAGTAATGCCCTTTAAGTGTTAACTTGTGCTTACATCTTTAGAATTCATCTTCATTAGCCAAACTGCTTTGTGTTTTACTTTGATGTCAAAAAGTAAACACTAGATTTTGTTTACATTTATTGTGTTTTGTTTTTTTCATGTCATGTCGTGTTATGGGTTGTAATGATAAGACGGTTTGTATAAGCAATGTTATTATTCCGGCCAGCCTCAGTCGGATAGGATTCAAAGTGTGCTACAACAAGCGTCATTACCTCACATCCAGTTGGGGACATCCTGTATGTTATGTCAGAATAAAGGCATAACAGATAACACCACATCTCACATTCTACAAAACTGATAATGTCAGATAATGTAAACCTTTGCATGAAATATAACATGTGTATTCACTCAGAATTGAATAATACACTCCTAGGACTTCTCGAGAAAAAAAACAAAAGCAAACATAGTCAGGCAATATCTTTGGAGGCAAATAGTGTAACCCTGTAACATTCAACAGCCTTTTTTGTTTCACATAATTTTTTTTTCTTTTCAACTTTTTTTTCACATTTGTTTCTCTCTCCCCCTCCCACTGTTCAAAAGTCCAGTCAGTGAGGTTTTCTCACCACTCTGCCACACCTAGTGGTAGGACCATGTGTGTGTGTTTGGACGGTTGTAAGTGCCTTGGGAGTCTGTGTTGGAGGTGACTTGGGGCATTCTGGAGAACCCAGTGTGGGCTCATCTGGTTGGGGTGGAGTGCTGACTGTCAGTGGGTGAGGTGTGTGCGGAACAGTCTCTGGAAAAAGGACAAGGTGGTGTCTATTCCTTCTGATCGTGCCTGTAGGACAGTCCACAAGGTATGAACGTGGAGCAGAGTGGGATGAAACCACTGTGCCTTGAGACTTTCTATTTGTAATCCACACTGGTTGACCTGGAGTGAGTTGACTCAGATCTCTCACTCTGTGTCTTTTGTTGAAACTAGCAGTGTCCTTTACTCTCCTCTCCCTTTATCTAGCTGCGACAACGGTGCTGTCTGGAAGCTCTGGAGTTAGGAGAGATGGATGCGGGGGCAGTGGAGTGCGCAGTCTTCTGACCATGAGGAGTTGAGCAGGACTGTAGCCATTTGCAAGTGGTGTAGCTCTACAAGCCAACAAAGCTAGATATGGATCTTTAGCCTTCTTAGCAGGTTTTTCACAGTCTGCACGTGACGTTCCACCTCTCCATTACTCTGTGCGAACCTAGGGCTACTGGTGGAATGAGTGAACCCATAAGCTGCTGCAAAGTCCTTGAATTCTTGACTGGAGTATTGAGCTCCATTATCACTGAAAAAAATGGACCGGAACCCCATGCCTGGAGAATATCAACTTGAGATGCACAATAACATCCTCAGATCATGTGGAAGTTAACTTGGCGATCTCTACAAACCTAGAGCAGTTGTCCACTACGAGTAGATAGGTGTCTTGGTTGAGTGAGAATAAATCAGAACCTACTTTTTGCCATGGTCTTTCTGGGAGCGCACTGGACATTAATGGCTCTACCGGATTGGCTCGTTCTTTAATGCATGTGTTGCAATTTCTCACCAGCTCGTTTAGTTGGCTGCTCAAGCCAGGCCACCATACAGCCTCTCTGGCCCACTCCCTGCATCTGGTCATCCCCTGATGTCCATCGTGAAGTGCGTCGAGGACAGAGTTGCGCATCGCTGTGGGAATAACTAGTCTGGAGCCCCTGAGCAGAACTCTATCATGTACTGTA
Source organism: Nerophis ophidion (assembly GCF_033978795.1). Taxonomy (NCBI): domain Eukaryota; kingdom Metazoa; phylum Chordata; class Actinopteri; order Syngnathiformes; family Syngnathidae; genus Nerophis; species Nerophis ophidion. The sequence goes on along the minus strand of NC_084621.1, from coordinate 33,930,833 downwards.
AGTATGGTTCTATCAGGCCAGTAAGCCTTCACTGGACCTGTGAGCTTGCAGCGGTCAGGCCATCTTTTCTGACAGAATGACATGACCTCTGAGCACACACTGTCTTGCTGCAGTTGTCCTCTCAGTTGAGCCAAGTATGTTGAGCTGGCGGGCATTTTGGTGACGACTTAATCTACATAAATGTTTGTGTCTTCCATTAAGTCTCTGTCCGTCAGTTTCATGCTTGGGTTTTGGCTAACAGGCGAGCGTGAGAGAATGTCGGCTGTAAACAGGTATTTGCCAGGGGTGTGTGAGATAGTGTAACTGTAACTCATGAGTCTGAGTCGGAACCGCTGGATTCTGGGAGGAAGCTCAGTGAGCGCCTGGTGACCTAGCAGGCTGACAAGTGGCTTGTGGTCCGTTTCCATGGCAAAACGCCTCCCAATAAAGAAGTCCCGGAAACGCTCACAACCCCATGTCAATCCTAGCGCCTCCTTCTCCACCTGGGCGTATCGCTGTTCTGTTTCTGTTCTGTGATGCGTACGCGACTGGTTTAAACAGCCCTCCCTCCTTCTGTAGGAGGACTTCCCCCAATCCGTATGAAGAGGCATCCGCTGACAGTTTCAGCTCTTTGTTGGGGTTGTACAGTGTCAGTACAGGAGGTGATGTAAGATCATTATTTTAGCTGATCAAACACTCTCTGTTGTGCACATCCCCAGACCCACTGATACTTCTTTGAGAGAAGTTCTCTCAACGGCTTGTCCCTTTCAGCCAGACCTGGAATATACTTTCTGAGCTGGTTTAACATTCCCAGGAAACTGCGAACCTCTCCTGTGTTGGACGGCTCTCTCATTGACATGACAGCCTTTACTTTGTCTGGGTCTGGTTGCACCACTTCAGCTGATAGAATGTGGTCTAAGAACTTCACTTCACTTCTGCTCAGTTCATACTTCTCCATGGTTAGTGTGACGCTTGCTTCCTATAGTTTGTTGAGGACGGTGTGTAGTCTGATGTTGTGCTCTTGTTGGTCTCTTCCCCAGATGAGAACATCATCCATGTGGCAGACTACTCCCTGCAGCCCATCGATGATCATAGACATGCGCCGCTGAAAATTTTCTGGGACTGACGCTGTGCCGAAGGGCAGCCTGTTAAAGTAAAAATGGCCAAAGGGAGTTATGAACGTGGTGTACAGTGATGACTCGGGGGGTAATGGGATCTGCCAATATCCTCTGTTGGCATCTAACTTGCTGAAGACCTTCGCTCCTGATAGAGAACCACTTGTCTGCTCCACTGAAGGCAGTATGTATTTCTCTCTGCCTTCGTTGAGGCGAGTGAGGTCAACGCAGATGCGCACTGAGCCATTCTTTGTAGGCACTGGAACCATGCCCGAACACCAGTCAGTCGGCTCTTCCACTCTGGATATGACTCCAATGTCCTCCATTTTCTTGAGCTCCTCTTTTACTTTGCCTAGCAAAGGGATGGAGACCCGCCTTGGTGTGGCCAGGGAATAGGGAATGGCGTCTGGCCTGAGTTTAATAGTGTATGGCTGCTGCATCATTCCTAAACCCTGACAGAGTTTTGGGTAGGACTCTTCTATTTCAGACTCATCTATGCTGTCTGCTCTATAGAATAGTTGAAGCTTAATGCTAGCTGGTCTGTTTAACAATGCTACATTTAGGTCTTTGACAACATAAACATCTTCCTGTATCACCTGCTCTCCTTTGCATAGTGACTTTCTATATCTGCCTAAAACAGATAGAAGCATGCGGCCTGGGCCAAATAGTGGTCCGTCGGGTTTGGCTAGCTGTGTGTTGCCCTCTGTAATAGCACAGCAAATCTTAGCTGGGATAACTGAGACATCGGCTCCTGTGTCGATCTTAAACCTGACTTTGTGGTTTCTCACAGATAAATCAGCATACCATGGATCCAAGCCTGCATCTACTGAACCGAGGAACAAGGGAGTGTCATCATTCTGTCTCTACAACATGTACTGTTTTGGTAGATTTACATACTTTATTGTAATGGTCTCTCTTTCCACATGTATGACATGAGACATCTCTGGCTGGGCACTGTGCTTTGGCATGACCAGGGGACTTTCCACATCTGTAGCATGACTGGTGATCTGATGACGGATGTTGTTTTGCTGCTGAGTGCTTTGGGCGATGAGGGGATCTTGGGTGTAAATGGTTTTTGTCTTCTGCCTTTTGTTATTGCATCAATATCCATCCCACCCCCTCCCCTGAGGTCTGTTTGCTGCCTCTTGATCGCTTCGGACTGTCTTGCCATGTTGACTGCTTTTTCCAGCGTCAAATCTGGGTCTAACTGCATCCTCTCGGATAGACTGACGTCTTCCAGCCCCACCACAATACGATCTCTTAATAACTCGTCGTGGAGTGCTCTGTATTTGCAGTTTTCTGCCAGGGCATGCAATGCAGTAATAAAAACATCAACAGTGTTATTTGGTTGTTGCACTCTCTGGTTGAATCTTGCTGTCTCATGTATCACGTTCTTCTTAGGCACAAAGTACCTTTCAAGTGTTGCTTTCACCGAAGTGTACTGCTGTCTCTGTACGTCGGTTAAATCATGACCGCGCAGGATGTCATCTGCTTCATCCCCCATGCAGTAGATCAGAGTGTTCACCTGGTTAGCTTCAGTGCTAAGATGGAGGTAGCTGGCTAGCCGGAATCTCTCGAACCTGCGTATCCATCGTTCCCAGTCCTGAGGCTTTGAAAAGTTTAACACTTCAGGAGGTTGTATGGAGAACGTAGCGCTCGGAGGACCTTTAGGATTAGCCGCTAGCTGAGGAAGTTGTTGTTGCCGCGCTGCCGGTACAGCCGCTGCGTTCCCGCCTTCGGACATCTCGTCTTCTCTGACGTTATAAAACTCTCCTTTAGCTGCAAGAGTTGCTTCTTTTTACCGCTGCCGAACTTCTGACACCATGTCGTGTTATGGGTTGTAATGATCAAACGGTTTATATACTGTAAGCAATGTGTTTATTCCGACCAGCCTCAGTCGCATACGATTCAAAGTGTGTCACAACAACAAGCGTCATTACCTCACATCCGGTTGGGGACATCCTGTATGTTATGTCAGAATAAAGGCATAACAGATAACACCACATGTCAGTTAAAAAATCATACATGTGAAATCATTTTCATAATGTGTTATTCCCAAACAACATACTCAAACTCATAATGGATCTGTCCCGATACATTATCTAAAGTTAAAGACAAAGTACCAATGATTGTCACACACACACTAGGTGTGGCAAAATGATTCTCTGCATTTGACCCATCACCCTTAATCACCCTCTGGGAGATGAGGGGAGCAGTGGGCAGCAGCAGTGGCCTCGCCTGGGAATCATTTACATGATGTACATACCTTTAAAAAAATGTTTATCTATAGTCTTTTTATTAGACATTACAAATGACAGACATAATGGTATTATGTTCACACCCCAACACTGCTTTACTTAATCAGTAATCATGAGTTTAATATTGATAATAATCAGAATTTTTACTTTGGCCATAATTGGCAGCCCTAGATCTCATACATGTAGACTAATATATATCCTGCCTCAAAAGAAAACAATGGTTGCCTTGGTGCGCTAAAATATGAGCCCTCCTTTAAGGCAACTCTTGCATTGACCTTAAAAAGTTGAAATTCGAGGCATGCATGCTTGACGGTAGGAGTGGTGTTCCTGGGATTAAAGGCCTCACCTTTTCTCCTCCAAACATATTGCTGGGTATTGTGGTAAAACAGCTCAATTTTTGTTTCATCTGACCACATAACTTTCCCCATTTGATCAGCAGCAAACTTTGAATGAGCCTTAAGGTGTCGCTTCTGGAGCAAGGGCTTCCTTCTGGCATGGTAGCCTCTCAGTCCATGGTGATGCAAGACACGCTTGACTGTGGACACTCAGACCTGTGTTCCAGGAGCTTCCAATTCATTGCAGACCTGCTTTTTGGTGGTTCTCGGTTGACTCTTGATCATCCTGACCAATTTTCTCAAAGCAGCAGGTGACAGCTTGGGTTTTCTTCCTGATCATGGCAGTGACAAAACTGTGCCATGCACTTTATATACTTACGAACAATTGTCTGCACAGTTGCTCTTGGGACCTTAAGCTGCTTTGAAATAGCTCCAAGTGACTTTCTGATGCCCTGCGATGAGGTGACAACTTGTCCAGGGTGTACTCCGCCTTCCGCTCGATTGCAGCTGAGATAGGCTGCAGCGACCCCGAACGGGACAAGCAGTAGTAAATGGATGGATGGATGGACTTTCCTGACTTGTATAAGTCAATGATTATTATTCATTTTTTAGATATGTGCTGAGTTCCTTTGACTTACCCATTGTCGTGTTTGTAACCGAGTCTAATGACTGCGTCACATGAGCCCTGTTTAAATGGGTTCAGAGAAGTCAACAGGTGTCGTCAATCATAATCACTCTATGCCATGAAGCTAATTTGATTTGATTGTAACCTTTCTACATCACCAAAATTGATAACGTATGTTGCTGTGAGTATACTTTTGATCACATTTTCAGAAGACCCATAACAAATTCTTAAAAGCACCATCCTTCCATCCATTTTTTACCGCTTGTCCCTTTCAGTGTCGCGGGGGGCACTAGAGCCAATTTCAGCTGCATTCAGGCGGAAGGCTCTTCACAGATAAAAGAGCCAAACTTCATGTGCTCCAATCACTCTATGACAAAAAATAAGAGTTGTAGAAATTATTGGAAACTCAAGACGCCATGACATTATGTCCTTCACAAGTGTATGTAAACTTTTGACCATGACCGTGAATACATTTTGATTGACTAATTAAATATATAAAACTACCTACGTACTAACTTGTTGCGTACCTGCTGCGTGTCATTGAACCATAAGTCATCATTTGTGTGAGCAATAATTACAGCTCCAGCTACATGTTAAAGCCGTCTGCTGCATGCTGTACAAAGCGAGAGAAAGGCACCCCGACACTGTCAGCATTAGACAGAATCTTCTCCCTCATTAGGCAGCGTAACAGTGACAAAGAAGGAGGAAGACAAGCACCCAAATGAGCACATGGACAGCGTTTGCTTCCCGAGACACATGTTCTGTACGATACAGTAAGTGTCAAATCCTCCAGAAAAAGATGATGAGCCACAATCAACTTCCTAATGATGCTAGTCCTACTAAAAGACACAGTGTGCCATGCGTATCCTATCCAAATTTAGCAATGCTTGCAAATGATGTCATCTGCCTCTTAAAACCACATATATCTTTGAATATTAGAATGAATAATGTCACTGGATGACCTGACTGTACCATTTAACAGCTGCCTCCTGACCTTTGTGTGGCACTAGTAGAGATCTACCACTCCCTGGTGGTGCAAAGTTGGACTGCATTTAAACTATAAACATTTCATGCACTTGCCATTTACATTAGAAGTGCACCACAAACTTCCTTTATAAGACAGTGTGTATTATTGTGGTATACACCAAATTCATGCATCTACAATAAAAAAATAAGAGCGTAGCACTCTTAAAATGTGCATGCATGCACGCAGAGCACAAACTATTGGGGCGGCATGCTGTGTTTGCACAAAGTCAGTTACAACATCATTAATCACAACGTTGAAGTTTTGATGGCACAGCAGGAATAAAAGTGCTGTTCTAACGTGAACAGATGTACTAAAGAGCTGCCGCCATCAGCATCACTTCAACCACGTTGCTGCTGTCGTCTACCTCGTAATTCATTAGGTATGTCCCAAATAAGAGCCTCAAGTCCTATCAAATGGATGTAAACTACTCTTATTGTTGGTAAGATATTGCACAAAGTAAATATAACACTGGCTCAGATATTTGAGATGTTTCAGAAAACACAAATTGGGTGCAAAGCATCAATGTTAAATAAACAAGCAAAACTGTTTGAGGCTGATATTATTATTAAACAAATCAAGAGTTTATAATATGGCCTCATTTGCCAAGATTGGAAAATAAAGTATGGAAACAATAGGAAATAATTGTGATGAATGAGAATCTCTCGCTGGAGTAAAAAAGAGACATACAATACAGACTTAATATCAAAAAAATGTGGAACTAGTTTTTAGAACTATACAGCCAAGTGGTTCCTAGATTATGGAGGGGAGAGGCTTTTTTTGCATTGCATGCATAAAAGTGAGCTATTTATTTTCATAGAAAACGTAGCCTGTACTTTAAACTGACAACCACAAGGGGGCACCCTGCATCCTCGCAACAAAGATTAGCTTTCTTTTGCCAGAAAAAATTGCTAATTCGAAATCATCAGTTGTCTTCTAGCCACCTTTGAGGTGAGTCTTACAGTAATTATGCTTCACAAAGTCGGATGTCTGTCAAGGTACGATGCAGGTGGCCTTCCGCAGGGCAAGGTAGCCGGTCACCACATCAGTGGGGAGGAGGCGGATGTAGGAGAACTCCTCTGAGGATGTGAAGCGCAGTTTAGTCTGGGGGTCTGTGTAGTTGGCCTGAGAAAATATGAAAAATAATAAACAGTTCACTGTGTTGACTTAATTAAATAACCATTAAAAAATTACTCACAGGTAATCCCGAGATGTCGGAGTATTTTTTGGCTGGTTTCAACGAGGGAGGAGCGTCGATGTTGAAGTCTGTGGATGCATAAAATTAATAAATAATTCCTTAATGTATTTTTCGGACCATAGGGCACACTGGATTAACACGCACTACCACCGTTTAAGACCCCCTCCTCCCTCCGTCCGCCGGCGCAACACGACCTAATACGCATGCGCAGAAAATGCGTATGTCAGCTTTGTGTGGAAAGTTCTTAAATGTAACTTATATGAACAATATCCAGTGTTGTAGTATTTCAATTGACTGGAAACCAGTGTGCTGTGGGGCCCTATCGTAGTGAATCACACCTGAGCCATCATAAATTAATCAAATCTTTATTAGACACATTAACAATGTGATAAAGAACATTTTATATCAATCATTCTAGGGATTTAAATATCTGGTCAAGACACTCTTCACTGTTTTGCCTTTACTGTCATGTCCATTCCTTTTTTGGTGACTTTATATACTCTGGACCAAGACATTGAATCCGCGACATACATGGCGGACAATAACTGATACAGTCTGATTTGCCAGTCCAAAAGCATTCGCCGTTTTCCGTAGTCTTCCCTCGACGGCCAGATACTACAAAGCACACGCAACCTTTTTTATCACATGCACAGGAGCCCACATTCTCGTTGACTCTCCTTCTACAAATGGACTAAGTTTTTCGCTAAGTAGCATCACAGCTGACCTGGACATTCGAACGTTCTCTTGCAGTCTGAGAAGTGTTGTATCTGAAGTAGCTGCAATCGCTTTCTCTTAAGGTATTTATGTGTGATTTCCACAAGTGTCTGTAGAAGAAGAAGAAACACGGGTATGTCTGGATCACTCGCCTTCATATTACCAGTGGTTGGCTCCGAGTTACAAAACCGCTCTATTATGAAGCTGGCTGTGGCGCATTCTTTCAGATGTCACTTCCTGTGTGGGGCGCGGTCTTTCTGGCATCACTTCCTCTCAAAACTCACTTTGTAAACACTCAATGACTCCATACAAAGCTAAGTGCCTGAAATTCAAATACGGCACACTTGGGCGATGTCTACACTAAGTCATTTAACCCCTTAAACCAGGGGTCTCAAACTCAATTTACCTGGGGGCCACTGAAAGCAGACTCTGGGTGAGGCTGGGCCGCAAGAAAAGATTTCTTAAAAAATCTAACATGCACTTTTTAATGAATTCACCTTCTATTAATGGCTTTCTCGCCCTAGCAACATACTTGCCAACCCTCATGATTTTTCGGGGAGACTACTGAATTTTAGTGCACCTCCCCACAATCTACCGTTGCAACCATTTTCCCGAATTTGTCCCGATTTTCACCCGGCCGACATTATTAAGGGCTGCTGTGACTGCACTGCCTTTAAACGTCCTCTACAACAGTGGTTCTCAACCTTTTTTCAGTGATGTACCCCCTGTGAACATTTTTTTAATTCAAGTACCCGCTAATCAGTGCAAAAAATGTTTGGTTGGAAAAAAAGATATAAAGAAGTAAAAATACAGCACCATATCATCAGTTTCTGATTTATTAAATTGTATAATAGTGCAAAATATTGCTAATTTGTAGTGGTCTTCAACTATTTGGAAAAAAATAAAAACTTGATGAAAAATAAACAAGCGATTCAATTATAAATAAAGATTTCTACACATAGAAGTAATCATCAACTTAAAGTGCCCTCTTTGGGGATTGTAATAGAGATCCATCTGGACTCATGAAGTTAATTCTGAACATTTCTTCACAAAAAAATACATCTTTGACATTAATATTTATGGAACATGTCCACAAAAAATCTAGCTGTCAACACTGAATATTGCATTGTTGCATTTCTTTTCACAGTTTATGAACTTACATTCATATTTTCTTGAAGTATTATTCAATAAATGTATTTATAAAGGATTTTTGAATTGTTGCTATTTTTAAAAAATCTCACGTACCCCTTGGCATACCTTCAAGTACCCCCAGGGGTACGCGTACCTCCATTTGAGAACCACTGTTTTAGAATATTTTTAATAAATCTCACTTGTCCCTCCCTTGGCATTCCTTAAAGTAACCCCAGGGGTTAACGTACCCTCAATAAGAGGACTACTGCTCTGCACCATGCCATTGCGGGCGCTTACTCATCACATAACCAAAGTGACGGCTCTGTAACATGTTGTGTGAAACTTGTGCAGAGTGACGTCTGTGGCTGCAAGACGTACTTGCTCAAAGCCATACAGGTCACACGGAGGGTGGCCATATAAACAATTTTAACACAGTTACAAATATGCGCCACACTTTGAACCCACACCAAACAAGAATGACAAACACATTTTGGGAGAGCATCCGCACCCTAACACAACTTAAAAACAAGGGAACAAATACCCAGAACACCTTGCAGCCTTAACTCTCTGGTCTACAATATACACGACCTCAACCGACGCAAGTAGGGAGGGTGGAAGTGTGGGGGGTTGGTGGTAGTGGGGGGGGGGGGGTGTATATTGTAGCCCAGAAGAGTTAGGGCTGCAAAGGATTATAGGTATTTGTTCTGTTGTGTTTATGTTGTATTACGGTGCGGATGTTCTCCCGAAATGTGTTTGTCATTCTTGTTCGGTGTGGGTTCACAGTCTGGCACATATTTCTGACAGTGTTAAAGTCTTATTTACGGCCACTTTCAGTGTGACCTGTGTAGCTGTTGATCAAATATGTCTTGCAATGGCACATGTGCGTTCAACACAGTCAGGTGCAACATGTAAATGGGCCTGCACGCTGTTTGTACAGAATGTAGAGAGCGCTAAAGGCAAATTAATTGCATCTGCGTGTTATATGCATGCACGCACAAGCAACATTGTCCAGCCATGCATTTTCTACTACTAGTCCCTATAAAGGTCGCGAAGGTCAGGAGCCTATACAATCAATTATGCAAAATACACAATGAGGTAATTTAACCCCCCGCCTAACTAAAACCCAAAGATACATTACAGTCCTGTGGGAAAAACTTATATAATGTATGCATCTGTTTAATATCCGATGCAAGAACTTACAGTTAGGGTCGTTCAGTTTCCAGGGTAGCGTTCGTTCCAAAGCCAGAATTTGCTTAAGATTCTTCCAGGTTCTGTTCTTTTTGCCTGCTGCAGCTCCACCAATCCCAGAATGCTGTCAAAAAGGAGAGAGAAAATGTCTGAGTTGTTCAGTTCGGTTCAGTTTCAGTTTATTTCGAACATGCATACGATACAATGTAATGCATCACATTTTTACAGTTGTTTCATTACAGCACATCCGAAAAGGAGTGGGAAAAAGCAGAGCATATTTAGTCCTACCCCTTTTCATTCCATAGCAATTTTATCCCATTTCCTTGTTCTCTGTAACAGAACAGTGAATAAATAAATAATACCATTGTAAGTAAACAAATATTAAATACATAAATAATCCTTATCTCAAAAGAAAATGCAAAAAGGGTTCAAGATCCATCCATCCATTTTCTACTGCTTGACCCTTTCCAGGTTGCGGGGGGTGTTGGAGCCTATCTCTGCTGCATTTGGGCGGTAGGTGGGGTACACCCTGGACAAGTAGACACCTCATTGCAGGGCCAACACAGATATACAGACAACATTCACACTCACATTCACACACTACAAGATGTTCATCATAATTCATGTTCTGTGTACTTTGTGAACACTTGTAGTTTCAATAGTTTCTTAAACTGAACCATATTGGTGCTTTGTTTGATTTCTTTGGTTAATCCGTTCCATACTGCAATGGCAGAGGGGTTTGTGCTCGTGCCTCTCAAAACAAAGGTCCTGGGTTTGATCCTGCGTTCGGGATCTTTCTGTGTGGAGTTTGCATGTCCTCCCAGTGACTGCGTGGGTTCCCTCCGGGTACTCTGGTTTCCTCCCACTTCCAAAGACATGCACCTGGGGATAGTTTGATTAGAAACACTAAATTGGCCCCAGCGTGTGAATGTGAGTGTAAATGCTGTCTATGTGTTGGCCCTGTGATTACGTAGCGATTTGTCCAGGGTGTACCCCGCCTTCCGCACGATTGTAGCTGAGATAGGCTCCAGCGCACCCCCACGACCCCGAAGAGAATAAGCGGTACAAAATAGATGGATGGATACTGATATGTTAAAGGGTTAAGTGTTGTACAAGCGTACAAATGTTTTCAATTTGATTTTCCTATTAGGGTATATTTCTACTCTTTTGTTGAGAAGAATTGTTGTACATTCTGGGGTAGCAGGTTATAGTTCGCTTTGTCCCGGAAGGGACAAACCGTACAAATCGGATGAATGAAAATGCACCAAAATCTTGAATTTCAATATTTTGGATTCAATAAGCAAAGGGTTTGTATGTTCTCTATATCCACCATTACATATTATTCTAACTGATCTTAATTGTAACACCGTTAATGAATGGATTAAGAAATCACATAGTGATGTCAAAAATCCAAAGGCATCCACCATGAAGGTAGGGTCTTTAAAGTGCGGTGGCCTGGCTTGAGTAGATTCTGCAGTGGTAGTTGTAGTGTTGTCCATTGATCCACTTGACTTCATATCACACATTGCTTCTACTGCTGACATCTGAATGGAGAATAATAAACAACAATACATGACGACTATGTTTAATGCAAGTAACCTAAAGGCCAAAGTTACATTCTGAAAATATATATATATACTATATATGTAACCTTACGGTGTGAGTCACTTATACCTGACTCAGTGTAGCAGCCGTCGACATTAGTTGGGGTTTCTTCTTCTTGTTGCTGCCGCTAAAAGGCTGAGCAGCAGTCGACACCGCCGGACTATTGGGACGTTTCTTTCCACGTATACAAGCAGAATTTGCGGCCACCGACTGGCTCTTGATAGTTATGGGAAGTTGCACTGCCATGTGTCGCGGCGGTGCAACACAGCAAAGAAAGTAAAGTTTGATAAAATGTCAAGTTTATTTTCACCTCACGTTAGCATTTGGATAGCTGCTCTCAACAGCCGGAATATAAATGTTCCTTCAACCGGATGTTGATTTAATTTACTTCCGGTTAAATTTGACACGTGACCCTTGAACAAAGCCACATATGTCACGTAAACAGTAACATGACGATATTGATATATTTATACTATTGTTTTTACACATTTGTAGAACTACTGGTTGTATTATATATGTTACATATTGGTATAAAATGTGCAATTGTACTCAATTGGTGAGTTGCATTCACGTGACCTAGAGGCACTTCAGGGTTTCAGGCAATGGTGATAATATAATAATATATAATAATATATAATAATATATATATATATATATATATATTTTTTTTTTTTTTTTATACATATGCATATATATAAAATAAACATGTCTATATAAAATACACATATATATATATAAAATATACATATATATACATGTATATATATATATATATATGTTTATTTTATATATAAATATTTATGTGTATTTTATATATATGCATATATATAAAATACACATATATATATATAAAATATACATATTTATATACATGTATATATATATATACATATATATATATGTATATTTTATATATATGTGTATTTTATATATATGCATATATATATATACATATATATATAATATACATACATATATATATATATATATATATATATATATATATATATATATATATATATATATATATATATATATATGTGGGACACCCAAAGATTCACAGCCCTAATATATATATGTATATATATATATATATATATATATACATATATATATATATATATATATATATTTGTTGTTGGGTTTTTTTGTTACGTCCGCTTGCTATCACAGTTATACTTTGAACAATAACTCAAAGTCATTGGCTTATGCTGTATGAAAAAGGTAAACATTCCAGCAAAGGAACATTTTTTTTTAAGTACATCTGTTGTTGTGTTTATTTATTATTATTTCATGCTAATATTAGCGGTAGAAAATGGATGGATGGATGCTAATATTAGTTTTGTGCTTTTAAATATTTTAGCAAGCTGCTGACATTGCTTTTGACCTGCTGCTCTCTCTTTAAGAAAACTTTGCCCATAAAACCAAACGAGGTGCACCTGTCAGTACAACTTTGCAGGATGAGGCTCGAAACAGCAAATTTCTGATTGGTTGGAGAATAATGCCACACTTTAGGACCCAAAAGTAGGCCTCCTCTTGTCAATCAGACAACATTTCACACCAACACCTCTGATGGGAAAGTGCCTATAGGGGATCTTTATTAGCCGGCACTGGGGGAAGGGTTTGTCAGGAATTAGACATCTCAACACTGGAAGGAAGCACTAAATCTTAATTCAACACAGTTTCCCTTGAGCTACTGCACAGCGCTTGATTAAGTGAGGGATGCTGGTATCGACTTGATGTGTGTGTCAGTGGAAAGCAGAAGAACAAGGTTACTATTACAACCCCTGGCAAAAACAATGCCAGAACCAGACTTAAAAGATGTTTAATTCAGTTTTTTAATTTTGTAGAAAAATAAGCAGCTGACAGAAATGACGCAAAACTACGGTCATTTCAAATAGCAACTTTCTGGCCTTAAGAATCACTAAAAGAAGTCAAGAAAATATATTGTGATAGTGAATGCGTGGGTTCCCTCCAGGTACTCCGGCTTCTTCCCACTTCCAAAGACATGCACCTGGGGATAGGTTGATTGGCAACACTAAATTGGCCCTAGTGTGTGAATGTGAGTGTGAATGTTGTCTGTCTATCTGTGTTGGCCCTGCAATGAGTTGGCGACTTGTCCAGGGTGTACACCGCCTTCCGCCCATGTGCAGTTGAGATAGGCTCCAGCAACCCCCGTGGCCCCGAACGACAGCGGAAAAGAAAAGAAATGGCAGATCAACTGGTCTAAAAGGGGGGTCTATTTAAAGGCTAGGGTATACAAATGAGTTTTAAGATGGGACTTTAATGCTTCTACTGAGGTAGCATCTCGAACTGTTACCAGGAGGGCATTTCATGGAGCCAGAATAGAAAACGTTCTATAGCCCGCAGACTTTTTTGCTGGGGCTCTGGGAATCACTAATAAGCCAGAGTTCTTGGAACGCAGATTTCTTGCCGGGACATATGGTACAATACAATCGGCAAAATAGGATGGAGCTAGACCGTGTAGTATTTTACACGTAGTTAGTAAAACCTTAAAATCACATGTTAAATGCACAGGAAGCCAGTGCAAGTGACAATATGTCAATCTGGTCCAATAAAAGTCGAGTTAAAGTGTTTACTTAGTGTATCAGTGCGTTTTAAAAAGCCGGTTTCAATCGGATTCATGCCATAATGTTGTGTTTGTGAGTGCAAAATTACTGGTTTAACAACTACTAAAATTATTTCAAGCAATATTTTCTTTTCCACTCAAAAAAGTGCAAAGACTAAGACGATCTAATTTGCTTGTGCAGGATGAAAGCATCGCTAAATAGTACTAATAAATCACATACTGTATTAGGATACTGCTAAATATTGTTGGAACCAAACATTGTTGGACAACGTGGAAGTAGCTCAATTAAGCAAAACATGAACTTTTTATTTAAGGACTATAGATGACAGCACAATATATGAATTGCAACAGTAGATCAACTGAAAAAATTAAACTTAAATATCATACATAATTTAAGTGAAAAGACACTGGTAAAATAAATGTGTAATTGTACTCTCTAAACCAGTGGTTCTCAACCTTTTTTCAGTGATGTACCCCCTGTGAATTTTTTTTTTAATTCAAGTACCCTCTAATCAGAGTAAAGCATTTTTGGTTGAGAAAAAGAGATAAAGAAGTGAAATACAGAACTATGTCATCAGTTTCTGATTTATTAAATTGTACATCGGTGCAAAATATTGCTCATTTGTAGTGGTCTTTTTTGAACTATTTGGAAAAAAGATATAAAAATAACTAAAAACTTTTTGAAAAATAAACAATTGATTCAATTATAAATAAAGATTTCTACACATAGAAGTAATCATCAACTTAAAGTGCCCTCTTTGGGGATTGTAATAGAGATCCATCTGGATTCATGAACTTAATTCTAAACATTTCTTCCCCAAAAAATAAATCTTTAACATAAATATCTATGGAACATGTCCACAAAAAATCTAGCTCTCAACACCGAATATTGCATTGTAGCATTTCTCTGCACAGTTTATGAACTTACATTAATATTTTGTTTAAGTATCCATCCCATCCATTTCCTACCGCTTATTCCCCTTTGGGGTCACTGGGGGCGCTGGGTCCTATCTCAGCTATAATCGGGCAGAAGGCGATGTACACCCTGGACAGAGTAAAGAAGACAATCGTAGCCGCTAACATTCTCGCGAATATCCAATGGTGTTCATCCTGATGGCAAAGATAAGGGCGTACTGTGAAGCCATTGCTTTTCACACCTTCAACATGTTCAAACCGATTGTTAGTCCAGCAACATGTTGTATGTGGCTTCCGCAAACACACGTACAAGATTGAAAGGCATACTGGGTGATACAGAGTACACTGATGGTTGTGATATAAACAATTTGAACACTCTTACTAATATGCGCCACGCTGTGAAGCCACACCAAACAAGAATGACAAACACATTTCGGGAGAACATCCGCACAGTAACACAACATAAACGCAACACTACAAATACCCGGAATCCTTTGCATCCGTGACAATTCCTGAATATATTCCACATACCCGCGCCCCCAACCCCGCCCACCTTACCGACGCACAACCATCAGTGTACTCTGTATCTGCTAGCGGGGTGTATAAAATAGTCAACAAGTGTCATGATGCAAAGGATTCTGGGTATTTGTTGTGTTGCGTTTATGTTGTGTTACTGGGAGGATGTTCTCCCGAAATGTGTTTGTCAATCTTGTTTGGTGTGGCTTCACAGAGTGGCGCATATTACTAAGAGTGTAAAAATTGTCTATATCACAACCATTAGTGTACTCTGTGTCACCCAGTATGCCTTGCCGTCGTGCGCATGTGTCTGCGGAAGCCACACACAACATGTTGCTGGACTGACAAGCAGATCATACATTATGTAGAAGGCGACAAAGCCAATGGCTTCATAGCACGCCTTAATACTTTTAACTGGGTGAGTGCCGGCAGTCATTCTAGAGAAAGTTTGCGTCTCCTATTGTCTTCTTCGCTTTGTGACACGGGTCCTAAACGGCTCTTTGAATGGTAAAGGATACCGATCCCAGAACCATGTATATCAAATGTTTCCGAATGGTTGAACCGCCACCCGCCCGAATCTAATTAAAATATATTTTTTCGTCATGTCACCCGCCCGCCCCGCGGTTTATTCGTGGACTCCGCGGATGAGACCGCAAACCGCGCATCTCTAATGGATACCCTGCGACACTCAAAGCAGATGCATTTCCAACAATAAAGTCAACGAAATCACAAAGGTGAGTTTTGTTGATGTTATTGACTTATGTGCTAATCAGACATATTTGGTCGCAGCATGACTACCAGCTAATCAATGCTAACATGCTATTTAGGCTAGCTGTATGTACATTTGTAGCTATATTTGCATCCAGCCTTTCACTACACCCACATTTAATGCCAAACAAACACTTACCAATCGACAGATTTAAGTTGCTCCTGCACATTTTACCGGCGATGCTACGACAGACATGGCACAGAGATGTATGGATACCCTGCGACACTCAATCGTTGGTTAGAAGGCGATCGCCGAATAGCTTCAATAGCTATTCGCTCAATAGCTTCAGTTTCTTCTTCAATTTCGTTTTCACTATCTGCCTCCATACTCCAACCATCCGTTTCAATACATGCGAAATCTGTTGAATCGCTTTAGCTGCTGAAATCCGAGTCTGAATCCGAGATAATGTCGCTATATCTTGCTGTGCTATCCGCCATGTTGGCATCACTAAATGACGTCACAGGAAAATGGACGATGGATTTAAAGATAGCGAAAATCAGGCACTTTAAAGCCTTTTTTCAGGATATTCCATAATGGGTAAAATTTAGAAAAAAACTTCGAAAAATAAAATAAGCCACTGGGAACTGATTTTTATTGGTTTTAACCTTTCTGAAATTGTGATAATGTTCCCCTTTAAAGACAATTTTTCTGTTGGCATTGAAAATTGCAACAATATACAACAATTAATATGCAAAATGCAATTCATGTTGATGTAGTTTGGCTGAGTCCTCTCTCAGTGCTGTTGAAGTGATTTCCAAGCGCTTAAGTGCGAAACACCGGCTGAGTTGGCAACCGGGCGTGACATCACGCGCAGCCCAGGTACATGGCAACGTTGGATTTTACGTGAATCCATGCGGCTAAAAATTGGTTGCTGCCAAAAAATTACCGGATATCGGCATATTGGTAGACAATATCCAGGAGTCTTCCAGCAAATGCAGCAGAGTTGGCAGGTCTGCCAAAGTTTTGCCATACACCTGTACAATGCCAATGACCCTTCTTGATTTGCCTAGTTAGTTTGTATTACAACATGGACAATTATACAGCAATAAATGTATCCTAAACCTCTTTCACTCAATCAGATGACTAACAGATAAATAAGGGTACATTGGAAGTGCATATCATTATTTGTTACAAACGGCTTTAGCCGAAAGTAGGACCCCTAAAGCAAAGTGTGGTGGGCGTGGCCTGCGCACCTACAGCGAAGCGGGGTGTGGCAGAACCGGCTTCGAGATTAGCGACAGGTGAGTGGATGACACAGCTGAGAGTGTTTGTCTAATCACCTGTCGCTCTGTTAAAGGCAGCAGTCAGGAAGGAGAGGAGGTGGTTGATGGTCGTTGTTCGTGGTTAGTGGAGAAAGAGCGAGAGCGAGACTTACACAGAAGAGACAATTGCTGAAAAGCAAAGCCAAGGACTATGATGGGTTGATGAGTCGTCATGTATCGTTTCGACACATTGCAAAACTGTATTGATACTGTGTCAATACTGTGTCACTAAATACTGACATCTGCTGGACATTAAAATCCCTACAGGCAACCTATGGACCGACTCAACTGACACTGATTTTATGACCTAGTACAGTGGTTCTCAAATGGGGGTACGCGTACCCCTATGCCAAGGGGTAAGTGAGATTTTTTTTTAATATTCTAAAAATAGCAACAATTCAAAAATTATTTATAAATATATTTATTGAATAATACTTCAACAAAATATGAATGTAAGTTTACAAACTGTGAAAAGAAATGCAACAATGCAATTTTCAGTGTTGTCAGCTCGATTTTTTGTGGACATGTCCATAAATATTGATGTTAAAGATTTTTTTTTTTAAAGAAATGTTTAGAATTAAGTTGATGAATCCAGATGGATCTCAATTACAATCCCCAAAGAGGGCACTTTATGTTGATGACTTGTTTATTTTTCAACAAGTTTTTAGTTATTTTTATATCTTTTTTTTAAAATAATTCAAGAAAGACCACTACAAATGAGCAATATTTTTGCACTGTTATACAATATAATAAGATGATGACATAGTGCTGTATTTTACTTCATCTCTTTTTTTCAACCAAAAATGTTTTGCTCTGATTAGGGGGTACTTGAATTAAAAAAATGTTCACAGGGGGTACATCACTGAAAAAAGGTTGAGAACCACTGACCTAGTATATACATTAATATAAACCAAGACATTGTATTTCATTTAGGATTATTTCATATTGTAACAAACAGTTCAGGGTGTCCCTCCAGTGTTGCCGTAGGGCTGTGACGTAAGAGGTCTATATAAAGTTGAGGTATATGGAGAGAGGTGTAAAGAAGGGAACAATAAAGAAGTGGTGGTGACCGGACCTGCTCTCATGACTCCCTTTTATTATTCTATTTTATCAGTACCCAGAAATGCGAACCCAGGACACTCGGTTACAATATCTTCATTTAAAATATATTTTTATCTTCTTTAGATAAAGTCAATAAATAATGTGAACATGTATCATAACATGGACATCTAAGAGAATGTGTTGTGAATGAGAATACTTGTGGACTGGGAATTTTTTTTATTTATTTATATTATTTTTTTACATGCGCTCTGAATTGATTGAAGTGTTTATTAGTAGATTGCACAGTACAGTACATATTTCGTACAATTGACCTCTAAATTGTAACACCTAGATAAGTTTTTCAACTTGTTTAAGTCGGGGTCCACGTTAATCATCCATCCATCCATTTCTACCACTTATTCCCTTTTGGGGTCACGGGGGGCGCTGGCGCCTATCTCAGCTACAATCGGGCGGAAGGCGGGGTACACCCTGGACAAGTCACCACCTCATCGCAGGGCCAACACAGATAAACAGACAACATTCACACTCACATTCACACACTAGGGCCAATTTAGTGTTGCCAATCAACCTATCCCCAGGTACATGTTTATCAATTCATGGTAAAAATGTAGTGAGTGATCCATCGAACTGGATTTGAACCAGTGTCCTAAGGAACTCAGCATGAGCATTTACAGCCCTCCACTCTACCAACTGAGCTACCGAAATGGTTCAACACAAAAACATGTACCGTTACAGACCTACTAACAGATCGAGTAGAAACTTTGAGAGAACAGGATGAAACGACAAGGAAATGAACACAAATACCTTTTTTCTGATACATGATCAAAATATTCCCACACGGCGGAAATGATCTCCGACGACGATAAATTACAAAGGATCAACGAGAAAAGTATGGCGATTCTGTTGGCAGCAGCATCTCATTGACAGATGCGCTTCCTTATAAACACAGTTTGGCGCGCAGTTGTCAGTGCGACACAGTTCGCGTATCGGTCACGTGACCGAAACAGCTCATGATCGGTCATGTGACTTTCGAAAAGCGGTACGCGCTCGACGCATGCGCCGATGCATCGGTGTTGCCGGACCCCATCACTATCAAAGACGATTTATTAAAAAAAAACAAAAAAAACATTTTTTGAACCTGGAAGAACCTGTTTGGTGGTCCTAAAAACCGGGAAGAAAGAGTCTTCCACACAAAGAAAGACAGGTTAAGTGTTTTACAAACTCAAGAGGAGTGAAACGGGGCAAAGCCACAAAAGAGATAAAAAGAAAACTACAATGGTGTTACAGAGGGAGAAAAAGAAGCATGCATGCAACCCGGAGTATTTAAAAAGTACGAGGCGATGAGGTCAAAAAATAACGCGTGGAAACAGCAAAAGCAATGCAGTGGGTGCACGTTGGCATGAGTCCATAACAATCTGGCAAAGAGTGAAGTAGCAGTCAGTCTTAAAAAGACCTAATTGCCAACAGCTGCAGGTGTGAGTGCCAGTGACTCTGCCCCGCGGCCCCGGAACTCCAACAGAGGTTTTGCAGGAGAAGGCAGACATCAGAGGCAACACAAAATATTACTAATACCAAAAATGTTAAGGGGAATTGCACATGTTTTGGGAATATTTGTCTATAATTAAAAATCCTTATCTAAGACAGGTACACAACATTTTTCTTTTTTCATGCATTCTAAACAGTAAATAAATGCAATTAAAAGTCCACCTACAATGGAGCCTACGGGAGTTGCTTTATTCTACCTATACATCCCTTTTTAAAAAAAAACCTTCAAACTGTTACTGTCATGTCTTGGTGATCATGTTTTGTCTAGTTGTGTTAGTTTACTTCAAGACTCCATTGGTTCCTGTATTTTCACTCCAGTGTTTTGTTCCCATGCCAACCCATTAGTTGTCACCTGTCTCCAAGTCACGCACCTGTTTTCAGTAATCATGTAACTATTATTTAAACCGAAAGTTGCCAGGAAGTCAGCATGGTGACTTTACCTCTGATACTATCCATAGTTTTGTTTCTTGCCAAGCCACGTGAGTTTTTGTTTTTTCATGTCACAGTTATCGAGTTTTGTTTCATGTTCATAGTTTCTGCCTTAGTGCAAGTTTTGTTTTTCACCGCCAAGTTTTTGTACCTCATTGTGACCGCCTTTTGTTTGTTCCTGTTTTGAGTTAAGATTAAATCATGTCCTTACCTTCATGCCTTGCCCACACCAACTTTCCTTTGCATTCCAGAAAAACAAACCCCAAAGTCCACGTTTTGACAGAAAGACGCCAGCAGAGAAGTTTTTTCGCTAGAAAGTTGGACGAGAATGGAGGAGTTGGATGACGCTTCTTGGGAGGTCCTGCGCGCTATGGAGGAGTAAACGCTGCGCTATTCCTCCATGGAGCGCAGGAAGCTGATGTGGGGACCTAGTGGCGAACTGGTGCCGATCAGCTCCATGTGGACCGGAGACGAAGCTCTGTCACCGCATTCCCGGAAGCACCGACCAAGACGGAGGACATCAGGGAAAGTTTCGCGAGCGGACAGCAAGCGACGCTCCCACAAGCTCCTCCCCGTCCGGGCGGAAATACACTACAGGCTGCCCAGTGCTCCCAGGACGAAATCACGTCGCCGCCAGTGGATGATGTCATGGCCCAAGATTTTTTTTCTCTGAACTCTTTTTTTTTTGTCAGCCACCCCCGACCAAAAACCCCATATCCATGATAAAGCATTATCAGGACATCCATCCATCCATTTTCTACCGCTTATTCCCTTGTGGGGTCGCGGGGGGCGCTGGCGCCTATCTCAGCTACAATCGGTTGGAAGGCGGGGTACACCCTGAACAAGTCACCACCTCATCGCAGGGCCAACACAGATAGACAGACAACATTCACACACTAGGGCCAATTTAGTAAATCAGGTCTAGTCAGTCCAAGCCACGTCCCAAATTTCACGGCCCGCCCCCCAAGACTTAAGCCCCGCCCCGGCACAACATTTTTCTTTTCACCCGCCCACAAAACCCCAGGTGGGGAATAAGAGAACAATCATTGGACAGTTTAGAGGGGAGGATTCTGCCCCCCTCCTGACCCACCCCAAAAGACGATTCCAGACCGCAGGGCGGGGGGCGTCACGTCAAACCGCAACCTCCGGCCCGGCCACCACCACCAGTCTTTCGGCCTGCCAAGCCGCAACCCCCAGCTAGGCCACCGGCTCCAAGTCCAAGGCTACCACCAAGTCCAAGGCTAGCAAAAAGTCCACGACTAACACCAAGTCCACGGCTAGCACCAAGTCCACGGCTAGCACCAAGACCAAGTCCACGGCTAGCACCGAGTCCAGGTACATAGCTAGCACCGAGTCCAGGTCCACGGCTAGCACCAAGTCCAAGTCCACGGCTAGCACCAAGTCTTAGTCCACGGCTAGCACCAAGGCTAGCTCCAGTGCCTGCACACGCCAAGCTCCAGTGCCGCCAGTAGCTGCACCATGGCAAGCTTCAGTGCCGCCAGTAGCAACTCCACACCGCCAAGCTCCAGTGCCGCCAGTAGAAGCTCCACGCCGCCAAGCTCCAGTGCTGCCAGTAGCAGCTCCACGCCACCAAGCTCCAGTGCCGCCAGTAGCAGCTCCACGCCCCCAAGCTCTGTTAGTAGCATCTCCACGCCGCAAAGCTCCGCCAGTAGCAGCTCCCCTCCGCCAAGCTCCAGTTCCGCCAGTAGCTGCTCCATGCAGCCAAGCTCCAGTGCCGCCAGTAGCTGCTCCACGCCAAGCTTCGCCGCCTGCAACGACAAGGACAAGCGCAAGTTCCATGCCTGCTACGACGACGACGATGCGCCCCCCTTCTCGTCTGCCCCGGATGTGGCCGCTACCTAGTAGTCTGCCACGCCAACTGCGCCGACCCCCTCGTCGGTATCGAATGTGGCCCTTCCCGGGTCGACCACCACGCCAAGTGCGCCGACCTCGTCGTCGGCCACAGATGTGGCTCTTCCCGGGTCGCCCACCTCGTCCAGTACAGCGGCGCTCTACGCGTCGCCGCCACCGGACTCTGCCTCAGTGGATCCGGCGTCACTTGGGCTGGCGACCCACTGCCACGTCCCCATCCCGCCCTCCCATGACTTTTGATCCTGCTTCGTTTTTTGTTAATTTTTGGACATCTGGGATCTGTCCTTAAGGGGGGTTTCTGTCATGTCTTGTTGATCATGCTGTGTTTAATTGTGTTAGTTTACTTCAAGACTCCATTAATTCCTGTTTTTTCATTCCGTTGTTTTGTTTCCATGCCAACCCATTAGTTTTCACCTGTCCCCAAGTCACGCACCTGTTTTCAGTAATCATGTAACTATTTTTCAAACCGAAAGTTGCCAGGAAGTGAGCCTGGAGACTTTACCTCTGATACTGTCCATAGTTTTGATTCTTGCCATGCCACGTAAGTTTTTGTTTTTTCATGTCACAGTTAACAAAGTTTTATTTCATGTTCATAGTTTCTGCCTAGGCCGTCTCAAATCTGTCCCTAATGTGGGGATAGTGTTACGACCAGATTCATCAGGTCATTCCTTTTTTAATTTATTCTTTGTGCTGTTTTTTGGGTTCACTTCCTCTTTTGCGCTATTTTAGTGCCACTTCTTGTTTTTGTTTATATTCCGTTTACAGTAGCTTTACTCTGCTTCTGAGCGCTTCTCTCCTCACCTGCGGCTTGTTTGTGTTGATTATCTCACCTTGATTGATAGATAGATTGATTGATTGATTGATTGATTGATTGATTGATTGATTGATTGATTGTATTAGTAGATTGCACGGTACAGTACATATTCCGTACAATTGACCACTAAATGATAACATCCGAATAAGTTTTTCAACTTGTTTAAGTCGGGGTCCACGTTAACCAATTCATTGAATGTTAGAATGCTATTTAAATCAGTCTCCCTTCTTTGTTGGTTGGGGGATCATTCCAAAAGTTTGGTTTCTTGGTTGTCAGAGGAACTTTCACGGGTAGTAATATTTTTGGACTTCTTGTTTTTGCAGTTCTTTCTTGTTAGCTCACCCTAGCCTTTTACAGTTTCCCTGTCCTTGTTTAGTAAATATCCATGTTGCACTCTTCCTGGGGTTTTTGTAATTTTAGTTTTATTAAGGTTTTCTATACATGCTGTAAATATATATGTAGTGTAGTAACAGGCACATTCATAATAACATTGAATATTTACGTATTTTGATCATTTTAAGCATACGCAGCGTATTTATTTAAAAAACTGCATCACAATGTTCGCTTTTTTCCAACTACATCACTAATTACTGCTCACTGCAGACTTAAAGAGAGCTAAGATGTTATGATCTGCTGCCCGGATTATATCATGTTCAGGTTTTGAGTCTTGTTTCGTATTATGTTCTGCTAATGTTTGCCTTAGTTCCTGGTTGCACTTCCTTGTTTAATCTTGTCTCTATAGTTACTTATTAGTTTCACCTGCCACATGTTTCTTGACTCGCACCTGCCTTGTGATTACTGCCTTATTTAAGCCTGCCTTTTTCGTAGATTCGACCTTGCTTCCTAATTTGTGTTCGCACAACAGTGACGACATTGATCCCGATTCGGTATTCCAAATTTGTACTTGCTAGCTTCCGCGCAAAACCTTTGTTTCTCTAGCTCCCATGCTAGTGGTTTTGTTTTGCCTTTTGTGCCTTGTGCAAGTTTTTCTGTTCATAGTCTGTTTAAATTTTAAATAAACCCTTGTTTCTTACTTTCACGCTGTGTTCGAGCCCAATGCATCCCTGAGAGAATGACCCGCATCACCACAATGCCACGCAATCGTTACATAAGAAGCATGATAGAATGAATATCACTTACTGTATACGTTCTGCCGTCATTAGGATACAGATTGATAAAATCTTGTTATATTCCCGTTGAGATGAAATATGACAGAGAAAAGGGGGATGGAACCAAGCGTCTTTTTGTGTAGTTTTTGCCATTTCCGGCTGGAAAAGTGTACCAACCTGTTGGAATACATCCTCATCCGTATTCTATCCAAATGTGAGGCATGATTTTATTTACATTTATGTAATAGTTTGAATGCATAAAAAACAAATACATCCATCATCATGTTTTTAATAATGATTGTGAACGATAGGCCAATTTCCCAAAGAAAGTGCAGTTCCCCTTTAATATTCTGTCAGTAGATCTGAATAATGGGGATGGCGATCCTTTGGACTGGACTCTCACATTATGACCCAAACCCACTCGGCGTCCGGTCACCCAAGGGGAGTGGGGGTCCCCACATCTGCGCTTCCTCCCAAGGTTTCTCATAGTTCACGTTGGGTGGAGTTTTTTTCTTGCCTGGATATGGGTTCAGATCCGAGGATGTCGTTGTGGTTTGTGAAGCCCTTTGAGGCACTTGTGATTAAGAGCAAAATAAATATATTTTGCTTGATTGATTCAAGAGCTAGATTTTAAGCAACTTAATGAAGTTGCAAAAAAACAGCAACAGAATCTTATCATTAACAGGTGCGGTCAGTCACTTTAAAATCGTCGGGGTTTTTGTAGATCTGTTGGATTGCAAAAATGTTGGCAGTTATGCGCTCAAGATATAAAGAAATTATGTACCTCCATACTTGTTTTTTCTGTTTTTTTTCTTGGCTCTAGGCAATGGCGGTCACACTCCCTTCCCGTATCTGCCCTGCTTGCCTCTTTGTCTTGTCCTGTCTTGTTAAACTTTCTTGTAGCCTTTTTTTGAGCTGCTCTCCAAAATCTAAACAATGGATTTCATCAACTTCCCTCTCGACAAAATTGACACAATCTGGCGTTCGGTGTAACTTGCCTATCCCGAGAGAACCATTGTTGCTGGACACACGACGGACTCTTTAGAGAAATGGAGTGCTGCGTGTTTGGTGACCCTTTCAGTTAAAGACATTGAAGATATCTACAGAGTCAGAATCATGATAACAAGACGTCTGCCAATTGGAGTAAGCTTTGCATGGGATATCGACAAATTGGAAGATGCTAGCAGCTGTTAAAGGTCCTCTGAATATGTCAAAAATTATTGCCGGATGCGAGCAGAGTGTGGAAACTTAGACTTTTGTGGATGAAAAGCAAACTGGACAACATCTGAGACGCCTTGTGCCCTGCAGGGTGAGTTTGAAGACCAAAAATTGACAATTACAGTGAAAAGTTTAAATCTATATTCAGGGTTTTTTTTTTTCCTGACTGCAAGCAACCTGGCAAGATTGTTGCTTTGAGATTGTTCGCTGCACTGTCCAAGGGGACACAATTGCGTGGCATTGTGGTGATGCGGGTCATTCTCTCAGGGATGCAGTTGGGCTCGAACACAGCGTGAAAGTAAGAAACAAGGGTTTATTTAAAATTTAAACAGACTATGAACAGAAAAACTTGCACAAGGCACAAAAGGCAAAACAAAACCACTAGCATAGGAGCTAGAGAAACAAAGGTTTTGCGCGGAAGCTAGCAAGTACAAATTTGGAATACCGAATCGAGGATCAATGTCGTCACTGTTGTGCGAACACAAATTAGGAAGCAAGGTCGAATCTACGAAAAAGGCAGGCTTAAATAAGGCAGTAATCACAAGGCAGGTGCGAGTCAAGAAACATATGGCAGGTGAAACTAATAAGTAACTATAGAGACAAGATTAAACAAGGAAGTGCTACCAGGAACTAAGGCAAACATTAGCAGAACATAATACGAAACAAGACTCAAAACCTGAACATGATATAATCCGGGCAGCGGATCGTAACATCTTAGCTCTCTTTAAGTCTGCAGTGAGCAGTAATTAGTGATGTAGTTGGAAAAAAGCGAACATTGTGATGCAGTTTTTTAAATAAATACGCTGCGTATGTCCAAGGGGACAGTGCAGCGAAGACAAAACACACTCCTTCCTTGTCAACAACACCTGGGGAGCTGAATTATGTGTGCCATGCCTGCAAAGTGACTCCAGGCCTACAGAGATAACACACACACATACATACCTCAACCCCCACCCCATGGCTTTGCCAAGCTTTGCTCCTTGGGGGCAACGGACGGCTAAAGCAGCGCCAAAGGGTAGCAGCTTCGCAAACGGATTCCCCCCACTCTCTTCCTGTTGCAGGTCTTGTAGTTTCTGTGTCATTACAGGTATATGTGTGCTTTTTGTGGCTCTCAAGTGTCAGGCTTGTCCCTGACAATTTGGTCTATGTCTTAGTTTTTCCTCTGCATGTGTCTTTGTTTCATGTCTTTATTTCCTGTCAGCGCTCTTATTTTGTCTGTTTCCAGTTTTTGTCCCTGGGCGCTGTTTACCCTCAGCTGCGGCTGATTGGCACCTTGCCACACCTGGTGTCAATCAGCCAGTTCCTATTTTTACCTGCTTTGTCCTCCAGTCAGTGCTGGATTATTGTCGTGCCGAGTCGTGTCGATGTCACCACTACCTGTCTTGTCGCTTGTAGCTTTGTCTACTTTTGTTCACTCTGCTCATGCCATGGTTCCGTCGTGTCACAGTGAGTGTTTTTGTTCTTAGCCAAGTTTGTTATCCGCCTCGCGGGTGGGTGCCTTTTGTTGGTACCCTTTTGGTTTGTTCTTGTTTTAGTGTTTAATTAAATCATGTTTTCTTACGCAATGCCTGCCTCCTTCTCTGCATCTTTGGGTTCGTCATCAACTCAATCTGACATCAAGTTTTTCTTGTGCTTGCACTCTTTGCAAGTGTCAAAGGACGTGTGGGCAACCAGATAGCTTGAAAAGTCACTTTGGTGATGTTAAATATTTTAAATCCTTTGAAAAGTGTACGGATCAACTTTATATTTTCCATAGTAACCATGTCGATTGCCCAATCTCCGCTACCTCGGCTTGTTGACACGGCTGCCATCTTGACCTGGAGTTTTGTTGAACCGATCAGACTGGCACCAAAATTGTAATCATTTGCAAGATTCGCACCAAAATTGTAACCATTTGCAGGATTCGTATATACTAGTTTTGGGGACGCAATTCTAAGAACCATGCTCAAGTTTAGTTATAGGAACTTCCCTTCCTCATAGGGACTTTTCCTTTTCACATTCCAACATGGCTGGGGTTTGCAAGGGACCTTGGTAAGAAACGTGTGACACATATCCGCCTGCGATCTGTGATGTATTACTTTAGTGCCTCACCCTCACTGCAAAACAACCAACAACCCGCCCGCGAACTGTGTTCAGCATCGTCTGCTTGCAAGGAATAATAAAAATGGGTGCTAAAATGTAGCATCTAATAACGTTAATGGAAGAGCACACCGAGATGTAAAGGCACGAAGAATCCAGCAACAGGCAATATGTTATGGGACACAAGTAGGAGATTTTATTTTTTGTTTGTTTCATTGCCATGCAAGTTTTATAGTGTTTTATTGCTGTGGATTTTAAATTCCATGCTTTTATATTTTAGGATTGGATTATATTTTGAATTGCACGTTTTTACATTTTAGAAGTTGATTGTATTTTTAATTGCATGTTTTTACTCCTTGTGGACTTTGCTGGTATTTTAAGACATTGCCCCTTTTAGCTGGTTGCCCCTAACAACCAAAGTGCCCAATCAAACGGCACGGGAAATTGGATGCACCTGAGGAGCATTATGACTGCGCTTTAAAAGGAGCAACAAGAGAAGGAGTGAGAGGGGCAGGGGCGAGAGAGGAGGAAGGATCGACAGAGGGAAACGACAGGCTTGGACGACAGGAGAAACAGGACGGCAGGATTCGGCAGGTACAGGACGGAACGGAGAGGAATCAACAGGCTTTGCGACCGAGTGAACGCACGCAGGCTGGGAAGGAACCCCCGGACGACACAGCACATCCCGCAGGCTACCGGAGCGAACCCCAAGGAACACACAACACGCAGGGGCAGAGGAAACTCGAACTCCCACGTAAGTCCCGGGTGTTGTGGAGCTGTGGAGACATCTGACTGCCTTTGGCTGTGGCTTTGCGGGCTCGTGCGTCGTAGCTGGCTGTGTGGTTCTTGTGGACAGGGGGCGATTTGGACCCAGAGACCTGCAGTGACCCCCGATAGTGACCAAGAGGCGGAGCGGGGCGGGTGCGGCCACGTAGGTCCCGCGAGTGACCGAGACTGGCGAGGAGAGTGGGCGTGCCCCAACACTTTGACACGGAACTACAGCAAAGGCAGGGGAAACCCTGCCTTGTGTGTAAGTGTGACGTCAGCCCGGATAGCGTCACAGTTTTTGTTGATTTTATCTCCGTGGCCTGCCTCCCTTTTTAATTTTTGTGCAGGAGGATGCCGTGGAAGGGGGCGGAGCCAAGATACCCACACGCCTGGTGGCCCCTCGTCCATCACATTTGTACCATCTGGTATTTTAGCATCAACAACGTGATTGTTTTTATTGTATTTTAATAAATTGTGAACCGGTTAATCATCTTTCCTTATTTTGGACAGCTGCTCTCACTACATTGGGTTCTTAATATTTATATTGTTGAGTACATGTGATCTCATTGTAATTAATGCTGTTTCTGTGTATCAAGAGAGAGGCTTGCTGTTGTTGTTTTACACCTCCAACAGGTTATATACGGTAGTGCAGGCTCGCCTGTGTTATCACGTGATCTCTTCCGGTTCACTTCGCGCTAGAGAATATGAGAGACTCACAGAAAGAAGCGCGATGAAGTTGTGTTCTATTTTCCACAGTTACCGATGTTTTGTTTCCCGGTGCTGTGAGGCATTGTACTGAACCATCCTTAAAATAAACCATCATCTTTCTTTTGTATTCAACTGGAGTATTCATTGAAGATGAGTGAAGAAAGAAGAAACCCAACAGGTTATGGGCCCAGACATGCAACGGGAGAAAAGATGGCAGCGCCTGGTCTTTGATGGAGACAAGGACAACTACGAACTTTGGGAAGTAAAATTTCTTGGTCGCATGAGACTTGAAGGTTTAAAGGACACAATACTTTCCTCTGGTGAAGTGGACCCAGAGAAGAATGCAGAATTTTTTGCAGAGCTAATCCAGTTTCTAGACGACAAAAGTCTGTCGTTGGTGATGAGAGACGCTGCCGACGATGGTCGCAAAGCACTACAAATTTTACGGCGCCATTATGCCAGTGATGGTAAGCCAAGAATTATTTCCCTTTACAACGAATTGTGTTCCCTGAAGAAAGTTTCAGAAGAAACTATTACAGACTACATCATTAGAGCCGAAAAGATAGTGACTGCTTTAAGAAATACAAAGCAAGTAATAAGCGATGAGTTGAGCATTGCTATGGTTCTGCGGGGCTTACCGGAACCATACAAACCATTCGTCATTCACATGACACAGAGCAACGATGAAGTGACTTTTGTGGAGTTCAAGAGCAAACTACGAAGCTACGAAGAGACAGAGAAATTTGAACACAAACCAAAATCAGATAACGTAATGAAAGTGGACATAGTGTCAGCGACCTGTTATGGATGTGGGAATCGTGGACATTTTGCGAGAAATTGTCCCCACAAAACAACACCAAAGTGGTGCAACTACCACAAAAGCACAACACATACAGACGAGACGTGCAGAAGAAAAACCAAGCCTGACTCTGCTAAACAAACTATGGAGAATGAAGAAGATTCAAAGGAAAGTGGCACCTCCTTTGTGTTCCAAGCCAGTCATTTGGTGCTTCCAGACGGCATCAAACTAAATGGACTGATGGTGGACTGTGGGGCGACGTCACACATAATCACTGAGAAGAGCAAATTTACACAATTTGATGAGACTTTTAACCCAAACAAACACTACATGGAGTTGGCTGATGGAACAAGGAAGAACAACGTAGCTCTGAAGAGAGGCGATGCAGTGGTTCTTCTACGCAACACGGAAGGGAAAAGTGTCCCCGTCACACTGAAGAACGCCTTGTTCATCCCAATCTACCCACAAGACTTCATGTCGGTGAAAGCAGCCACGACTGATGGAGCTCAAGTGATCTTTGAAGAAGGACAAAACCGGCTCATCACGAAAGAAGGAAACACCTTCAAGTTAGAAGTACACGAGAGACTGTACTACCTCAAAACGGTAAACCATCAAAAACCATATGATGACTCTGTGCATGACATGATGTCAAAAGACAAAGTGAATCTATGTTGTGATGTGAAAACATGGCATGAGATCTTGGGGCACTGCAATGTGAATAATGTGTTGAAGCTTCAAAATGTTGTGACAGGCATGACAGTTACAGGAGATGCACAGATAGAATGTGACATTTGTACACAAGGAAAATTCACTAACACTAGGAACAAATTACCTGATGTCAAAGCTAGTGCACCCCTAGAGCGGGTGCACACTGACCTGGCCGGCCCCATTCACCCCATTGGATTAGATGGGCATAAATATTCAGTCTCATTTACTGATGATTATTCAAGGGCAGTATTTGTTTACTTCTTGAAGAATAAGAGTGAAACTACCCTTGCGACAGAGAAGTTCATTGCAGACGTTTCCCCATATGGCAACGTCAAATGTATGCGCTCAGATAATGGAACTGAGTTCACTGGAAACGATTTTCGAACACTTTTGAGAGAGAAAGGTATCAGACATGAAACCTCGTCACCTTATTCTCCTCATCAAAACGGTACAGCTGAAACACAGTGGCGAACACTGTTTGAAATGGCAAAGTGTATGCTACTAGAAAAAGAGTTACCAAAAACATTATGGCCTTATGCTGTTCAAAGTGCCGCCCATATTCGGAACAGATGTTACAATGACAGAACAAAGAACACACCATATTTCATGCTAACTGGAAAGAAGCCCAACATTTCAAAAATGTGGGTGTTTGGCTCGGAGTGTTACGCATACACTCACACTCACAAGAAACCTGAACCAAGGTGTGAGAAAGGAGTATTTGTGGGCTATAGTAAAATTAGTCCAGCATACTTGGTCTATGATCCACAGTCAAGAAAAGTGTCAAAACACAGACTGGTATAATTCACCAAAAAGAACACTGCAGAAAAAGACACACAAACGAATGCATATGACTTGGACATCCCAGATTGCAAAAGCAATGAAACCAAACTACCTGACACTGTGTCAGAAAAATCAGGGAGCTTCGAAAGTCAAACTGTACCTCAAAATGATGTTGACAACCAAACACAAACTCTCGAAGTAGAGGAAGACGTGGTGTTAGATGATGCCACAACTAACATAGAGACTAGGATAGAACAAAGAGGTCGTTACCCAAAGAGAGAGAGAATTGTTCCTCCAAAATACTTAGAGGAATATGTAACAAATATTGATGATATCAATGAAAGCCATGACATTATTGATCACTGTTGCAGGGCAGTGTGTGGAGTCCCACTGACGTATAAAGACACCCTGATGTCATCAGAGGCAGCCAGCTGGGAAAAAGCCATGAAAGACGAGTTAGCATCTCTCAAGGAAAATGACACATTTGAACTAACAACATTACCAAAAGGGAAAAATGCAGTAGGCGGAAAGTGGGTTTATGCCCTCAAAGAAAACACAGAGAAAGCACAGCTTTTCAAAGCTAGATATGTTGCCAAAGGATACAGTCAAACTGAAGGTATAGATTATCAAGAAACATTTGCACCAACCGCAGTCATTACTTCTGTGCGTGCATTGATGCAAATAGCTGCCCAAAATTACCTCACCGTCCACCAGATGGATGTGAAAACGGCATATTTACATGCCCCCATTGATGAAGAGATATACCTAGAACAACCAGAAGGTTTTCAGAAAACATCGGACACAGGTGAAAAACTAGTATTTAGGTTGAAGAAATCAATCTATGGCCTAAAACAATCGGGAAGAAATTGGTACAAACTTCTAAATGACCATTTAGAGCAAAACAATTTCAAAAGAAACCTATCTGATCATTGTGTCTACCGAAAACAAACAGAAAATGAAACAGTCATTGTCATCATCTGGGTGGACGACCTGATCATTGCTGCAAGTAGCAAAGAAGCACTTGAGCAATTCAAAAACATAATGAAAGCCAAATTCAACATGAAAGACCTCGGTAAGATATCTTATTTCCTGGGTATTCATTTTGAACAGAAACAGAATGAAATCAAGATGGATCAAAAGATGTACATACAAAAGATGCTTGAAAGGTTTGGCATGTCAGAATGCAAACCTAGAAGCACTCCTGAAGAGAAAGTAGAACTGAACAAAAATCCAGTTAATAGACAGAGGTCCAACATATTGATGTCAAATATCATTTCATTCGTGAGGCACTCAATGAAGGGAAAATTTAATTGGTCTACTGTCCTACAGAAGACATGGTTGCAGACATCTTAACCAAACCTACTACAAGAGTCAAGATTGACAAATTCAAATTATTTTTTTTTTGGAAACTAATGTGTTTCACTGTTCCATGGTCATAAGATCAAGGGGGGGTGTTGAGTAAATGTGATCTCATTGTAATTAATGCTGTTTCTGTGTATCAAGAGAGAGGCTTGCTGTTGTTGTTTTACACCTCCAGCAGGTTATATACGGTAGTGCAGGCTCGCCTGTGTTATCATCACGTGATCTCTTCCGGTTCACTTCGCGCGAAATAATATGAGAGACTCACAGAAAGAAGCGCGATGAAGTTGTGTTCTATTTTCCACAGTTACCGATGTTTTGTTTCCCGGTGCTGTGAGGCATTGTACTGAACCATCCTTAAAATAAACCATCATCTTTCTTTTATATTCAACTGGAGTATTCATTGAAGATGGGTGAAGAAAGAATAAACACAACATATATTAACAATTTTTATTGGTTTTAAGCAACAACTGTATTAGATTTTAATATTTTTTACCACTCGGGACCATTACATTTCTGGCGTTGTCGGCAGGATCATTACAGATATTTTTTCACTTCATGGAAGACAAAAGGAGAGCAAAGTGCCGCAGACGAAGAAGGCGACAAGTAAGTCACTTGTTATCATAAATTAACATATGTGCTGATTGTATGGGCCTACGTATAAGTAAACATTCCAGTCGGTATTTGACTGTTAGTATTGAGCAGATTACAATGTATGGATGTTTAAGACATTGTGCATTGTGTAACACACATATTCTCGTTGTATTTCAGATGTGGCTGCAACACATTGCACAACACTCCTCACCGTCTGTCTGGGTCCAGACTAAATATGAGCAGTGGGCTGAAAATGTATTGAATAGATAATAAATTATCCATTTATCGCTGGCTGTGTCCATTTTTCCTGTTGCTGTTGTGATCTCGTAAACAACTCTGGGACATTTTTAAAAATAGCGGGTCTGTGTTGTGGCTAGAAGAAGCGCATATTCGGCAAGGAGCATGTCAGTCACCAAACACCTATGTATTTTAGTTCCTATTGGACTCAGTTTAGACCCTCCCTCAGAGTAGGAACTTAAATTGTTCTAGGATCTGAGGTCCGTAATCCCTAGTTACCGTATGTCGGAACACCATGAACAACGGCCCAGGGACTAAAAAGTCCCTACAGTCAGAAAACAATTACTGTATTGATAAACATCTGTCTCAGTTGACTAATGCAGTAAAAAGACACGGATTACCCCTGCTTAAGCATAGGATAGGATAGACTTTTATTTATCCCACAATGGGGAAATTATTTTGTTGAAGTGCAGGTTTTAGCATACAGCAACCGAAGTAAAATTAAATGAAAAAAAGAAAATGAGTAATAAATAGAGCTGGAAATGATTTGAAAGCATGATGTGATTGGATTTGATTCTTGAGGTTAAGGATTTGATTCAGAATCGTTTCTTGATTCAAAGCAATGAAATTGATCAAGTGGACTCTTAACAAAATTGACAAGATCTGTTTCCACCTAACTGGTTGTTGCTAGACACAAGACGTACTCTTGGGAGAAGTGGAGTGCCGCGTGCTTGGCAACCCTTTCAGTCGAAGACAAGAGATCTACCGAGTCAGAATCATCATAAGGCGTTTGCTGATTGGAGTAAGCATTACATGGTGTATCGACAAATTGGAAGATGCCACAAATTAGGATTCGATTCAGAATCCATTGTGTTCGGAAATGGATGTTGGACTTAAGCATTTCAGATGAAAGAGACATATCATGGAATGATATTTGGAAAAAGGCCAATAAGCCTTTTAGAAATATTAAAGATAAGCTGACTCAATTTAAGATATTGAATAGAATGTATTTTACATCTTCTCAGCTGTTTAAAATTGGTGTAGTAGATAGCAAGTTATGTACGAAGTGGCAGGCAGCTGAGGGAACTCTTGTTCATTTATTTTGGGAATGTCAGAGAATAAAAGAGTTATGGTTGAAAACAACAAACGAAGCAATCACATTCCTTAATATAAACATTCCAATGACATTGCAAACTTGTATTATTGGGGATCTCCATCAATTTAGTAACGTGTCATCAAAGAGTAAAAATGCATTTCTTTTAATATGCATAGTAACAAAACGGGTACTACTATAAAAATGGATAGATGTTGATAGTCCAACTCATACTGACAGGTATACACAAGATATGGAGATAATATCAGTAGAAAATACTGCATTGAGTTTAAATAATAATGAGTCATATATTGGAATATGGGATCCATTATTGAAATTTGTTTTAAGTATTGAATGAACCAAAATATGACTTATCATATCTTTGTGTAAAATATTGGACACAGTGTGTTATCAAGCTTATGAGATGCGATGCATTGTTAATTTTTTAAAATTATTTTTTGAATTAACGTTTTTTAATGATAATATCAATGAAGGATTTTTAATCACTGCTATTTTGAAATTGTTACTAATATTGATAATATTCATGTTTGTTTCACTACTTTTAGATTGTACCGTGTCATGTTTGTGTGTCCTCAATTGCTCTGTTTATTGCTATTCTGAATGTTGCTGGGTCGGGTGTGGTTTTGGAATTTGATTGCAGTATTATGTATTGTTTTGTTGGATTGATTAATAAATTCATTAAAAAAAAAGAAAAAAAAGAATCAATTTTCAATTCATAATTATTCTCGATTCAAAATTCCTAATTTTTAATGACACTGGATGCCAGACCTATGATTAACTACATTCCTCAATAAAGTAAACACGTGTGTCTGTGTATGTGTGTGTGTGTATACTGTGTGTGTGTGTATATATATATATATATATATATGGCAGCACGGTGGAAGAGGAATTAGTGCATTTGCCTCACAATACGAAGGTCTTGAGTAGTCCTGGGTTCAATCCGGGGCTTGGGATCTTTCTGTGGGGAGTTTGCATGTTCTCCCCGTGACTGCGTGGGTTCCCTCCGGGTGTTCCCACTTCCTCCCACCTCCAAAGACATGCACCTGGGGATAAGTTGATTGGCAACACTAAATTGGTCCTAGTGTGTGTATGTGAGTGTGAATTTGTCTGTCTATCTGTGTTGGCCCTGCTATGAGGTGGCGACTTGTCCAGGGTGTACCCCGCCTTCTGCCCGATTGTAGCTGAGATAGGCACCAGCGGCCCCCGCGACTCCAAAGGGAATAAGCGATTGAAAATGGATGATTTTTTTTATACCCCTAGTATTAAAGGCCTACTGAAATGAGATTGTCTTATTTAAACGGGGATAGCAGGTCCATTCTATGTGTCATACTTGATCATTTCGCGATATTGCCATATTTTTGATGAAAGAATTTATTAGAGAACATCCACGATAAAGTTCGCAACTTTCGGTGCAAAGAGAAATGCCCTGCCTCTACCGGAAGTCGCAGACGATGACGTCACATGTGTGATGGCTCCTCACATCTTCACATTGTTTTTAATGGGAGCCTCCAACAAAAAGTGCTATTCGGACCGAGAAAACGACTATTTCCCCATCAATTTGAGCGGGGATGAAAGATTCGTGTTTGAGGATATTGATAGCGACGGACAACAACAAAAATTATAAAAAAAAAAAAAAAAGTTTAAAAAAAATAAAACGCGATTGCATTGGGGCTTCACGGTGGGAGAGGGGTTAGTGCGTCTGCCTCACAATATGTAGGTCCTGCAGTCCTGGGTTCAAATCCAGGCTCGGGGTCTTTCTGTGTGGAGTTTGCATGTTCTCCCCGTGAATGCGTGGGTTCCCTCAGGGTACTCCGGCTTCCTCCCACTTCCAAAAACATGCAACAGAGGATAGGTTGATTGGCAACACTAAATTGGCCCTAGTGTATGAATGTGAGTGTGAATGTTGTCTGTCTATCTGTGTTGGCCCTGCGGTGAGGTGGCGACTTGTCCAGGGTGTACCCCGCCTTCCGCCCGATTGTAGCTGAGATAGGCGCCAGCGCCCCCCGCGACCCCAAAAGGGAATAAGCGGTAGAAAATGGGTGGATGGATGAAATGAGATTGTCTTATTTAAACGGGGATAGCAGGTCCATTCTATGTGTCATACTTGATCATTTCGCAATATTGCCATATTTTTGATGAAAGAATTTATTAGAGAACATCCACGATAAAGTTCGCAACTTTCGGTGCAAAGAGAAATGCCCTGCCTCTACCGGAAGTCGCAGACAATGACGTCACATGTGTGATGGCTCCTCACATCTTCACATTGTTTTTAATGGGAGCCTCCAACAAAAAGTGCTATTCGGACCGAGAAAACGACTATTTCCCCATCAATTGGAGCGGGGATGAAAGATTCGTGTTTGAGGATATTGATAGCGACGGACAAAAAAAAAAAAAAAAAAAAAAGTTTAAAAAAAAAAAACGTGATTGCATTGGGGCTTCACGGTGGGAGAGGGGTTAGTGCGTCTGCCTCACAATATGTAGGTCCTGCAGTCCTGGGTTCAATCCCGGACTCGGGATCTTTCCGTGTGGAGTTTGCATGTTCTCCCAGTTAATGCGTGGGTTCCCTTCCGGGTACCCCGGCTTCCTCCCACTTCCAAAGACATGCACCTGGGGATAGGTTGATTGGCAACACTAAATTGGCCCTAGTGTATGAATGTGAGTGTGAATGTTGTCTGTCTATCTGTGTTGGCCCTGCGGTGAGGTGGCGACTTGTCCAGGGTGTACCCCGCCATTCCGCCCGATTGTAGCTGAGATAGGCGCCAGCGCCCCCCGCGACCCCAAAAGGGAATAAGCGGTAGAAAATGGATGGATGGATGAAATGAGATTGTCTTATTTAAACGGGGATAGCAGGTCCATTCTATGTGTCATACTTGATCATTTCGCAATATTGCCATATTTTTGATGAAAGAATTTATTAGAGAACATCCACGATAAAGTTCGCAACTTTCGGTGCAAAGAGAAATGCCCTGCCTCTACCGGA
This sequence comes from Nerophis ophidion, assembly GCF_033978795.1. NCBI lineage: Eukaryota > Metazoa > Chordata > Actinopteri > Syngnathiformes > Syngnathidae > Nerophis > Nerophis ophidion. The sequence continues at coordinate 33,893,434 of NC_084621.1, read as the reverse complement.
AGTCGCAGACAATGACGTCACATGTGTAATGGCTCCTCACATCTTCACATTGTTTTTAATGGGAGCCTCCAACAAAAAGTGCTATTCGGACCGAGAAAACGACTATTTCCCCATCAATTGGAGCGGGGATGAAAGATTCGTGTTTGAGGATATTGATAGCGACGGACAAAAAAAAAAAAAAAAAAAAAACGTGATTGCATTGGGGCTTCACGGTGGGAGAGGGGTTAGTGCGTCTGCCTCACAATATGTAGGTCCTGCAGTCCTGGGTTCAATCCCGGACTCGGGATCTTTCCGTGTGGAGTTTGCATGTTCTCCCAGTTAATGCGTGGGTTCCCTTCCGGGTACCCCGGCTTCCTCCCACTTCCAAAGACATGCACCTGGGGATAGGTTGATTGGCAACACTAAATTGGCCCTAGTGTGTGAATGTGAGTGTGAATGTTGTCTGTCTATCTGTGTTGGCCCTGCGATGAGGTGGCGACTTGTCCAGGGTGTACCCCGCCTTCTGCCCGATTGCAGCTGAGATAGGCGCCAGCGCCCTCCGCGATCCCAAAAGGGAATAAGCGGTAGGAAATGGATGGATGGATACATTGGGACGGATTCTGATGTTTTTAGACACATTTACTAGGTTATTTCTGGGAAATATCTTATCTTTCTATTGTGTTGCTAGTGTTTTAGTGAGTTAAATAGTACCTGAAAGTCGGAAGGGTGTCTTCACGGGTGTCTTGACGCGCAGTGTCTCAGGGGAGTCGACGGCAGCTACGGACGGCACAAGCTCAGCTTTTTTCCGGTAAAAACTGACTTTTTAACCACAATTTTCTCCTCGAAACCTGCTGGTTGACTTTTGGTCGGGATTCATGTTCTCTTGACCGCGCTCTAATCCATAGGAAAGTTTCACCTCCAGGAATTTTAGACAAGGAATCACCGTGTGTTTGTGTGGCTAAAGGCTAAAGCTTCCCAACTCCATCTTTCTACTTTGACTTCTCCAATATTATTTGAACAAATTGCAAAAGATTCAGCAACACAGATGTCCAAAAAACTGTATAATTATGCGGTTAATGCAGACGACATTTAGCTGTGTGTGTGCGCAGCACTCATACTTCCTAAAAACCCGTGACGTCTTGCGTACACGTCATCATTACACGACGTTTCGAAGACGAAACTCCCGGGAAATTTAAAATTGTAATTTAGTAAACTAAAAAGGCCGTATTGGCATGTGTCGCAATGTTAAGATTTCATCATTGATATATAAACTATCAGACTGCGTGGTGGGTAGTAGTGGGTTTCAGTAGGCATTTACATACTTCATATTGCGCACTAATCTGTATGTATGACTAAAAGATCAAATATAACAAAAAACACTAACATCCATATTGCACACCAAACAGTAATCACCAAAGTCTGTTTAAAAGTCTTATGGCTGTGGGTAGAAAGGACCTACGGTAGCGCTCCTTCTTGCACTGTGGATGTAACAGTCTAATGCTGAAGGAGCTACTCAGGGCCTCCACAGTGCTGTGCATACGGTGAGTGGGGTTGGACATTATGGATGGTCAGCATTCCTCTCTCAGCCACCTCTTCAGAGTTGTCAAGTGGGCAGCCCAGGACAGAGTCAGCTCTCTTAATCAGTTTATTAAGGCTATTCCTGTCTCTGACAGTGCTGCCCCCACCCTAGCCAACGACGGCATAGAACACCGCATAAGCCACCAAAGTGTCATAAAAGGTGCGCAGCAGTGACCCTCACACCCCGAAGTACCTCAGTCCTTCAACAAGTGTAGGCTACACGGACCCTTTCTGTACACAGCATTTAAATTGTCAGTTAAGTCCGGTTTATTGTTGAGGTGAACACCCAGGTATTTAAATGAGTCCACTATTTCTATATCTGATCCCTGACGCATTGTTACAATGGACAGCATCATCAGAAGTTGCATTTACTGGTGGGTTCTATTTGCACTGGTAAGTTGGAATAGTTCCTAGTAAGAAGTTTCAACTGGTCGGGTTTTTTACTCGGAAAGTCAGAGAGTATTCACCAGCAACCCCCAGTTAGCTTCAAAGATGGCTGAGTGTAAACTACACTAGAAGCTTCTGTAACATCCGTTATTAACCCTTCTGACTATCTTTTGTCGCAATAACTCAACCAAATGCAATGTATTGTTGGATTTTTATGTGGTTATAGAGGTTGCCCTCCCGTGGGTTCTTCGGACCACCAAGCATTGACAGTCATGAGAGTCCAGGTCGGATTCACGTTGAAGTTTTTTTTTTTCCAAATACAGTCTTTTGTGGCTTTTCAGCAAATGTTTTTTCTCTCGCTCTCGCTCCGACTCTCCCTCAGCTCCAACTCCCACTCCAACCCCTCTCTGCTCCCGGCTGCTGCCTTTTAATAGAGCGACAGGTGATTAGATAACCTGGCCTAGGTGGGCCATCTACGCACCTGTCGCTGATTTCGAAGGTGGTCTTGGCACACCCCGCTTCGCTGCAGGCCCGCAGGCCACGCCCCTTCCACAATGGTATTGTTACATTTGTTCATGTGTTTTATACGTTTAATACGTTCTACATCACTAGTAATAGCGTCTGTGTTTCCTCTTCATCCACCGTGTTTGAAGATTGCAGGAGTGGATATTTTTCAATAAGACAAGAATAGCGAGCTGATGTGGCCATCTTGATTTCCGACCTCGTACCTGAAACACTCATACCTCAAGTGAAGTGAATTATATTTATATAGCGCTTTTCTCTAGTGACTCAAAGCGCTTTTACATAGTGAAACCCAATATCTAAGTTACATTTTTAAACCAGTGTGGGTGGCACTGGGAGCAGGTGGGTAAAGTGTCTTGCCCAAGCACACAACGGCAGTGACTGGGATGGCAGAAGCGGGGATTGAACCTGCAACCCTCAAGTTGCTGGCATGTCCGCTCTACCAACCGAGCTATACCGCCTCAACTGTGAGATTGTCTGTCATTCCCAGCTCCAACTTCCATACATATTCATATGTAAAGGGCTTGTTTCCGAGTAGCATTCTAGCTTCTGGTTTCATACATTCATAGTGTTATCTCCGTATTGCATGTGTGTGTGTGTTGGACATCACTGCGCGTTAAATACCGTGTTAAATGCCGGGTTTGCAGGCAATGCAAAAAGGAGAGTTCAAAAGTTGCATAGGAAAGCCTGATTCTGTTGCTCTAAAATGTCTTATTCATTTTTTAGTGTCCATCTGCCATCTTTGCAGGATAATAAATCATTCATAGTTTGGCTCTATTTGGAAAACAAATGCTGGAAATAGGAATTATGCGTAACTCTGACCTGATTAGGCATCCTCTGTATAAAAAAAACATCAGCTAAAGCAAAGGTGTCAAATTAGTTTTACATCCAATCATCCATCCATTTTCAACCGCTTGTCCCTTTTTGGGGTCGCGAGGAGTGCTGGAGCCTATCTCAGCTGTATTCGGGCGGAAGGCGGGGTACACCCTGGACAAGTTGCCACCTCATCACAGGGCAGACAGCATTCACACACACATAAACACTCTAGGGCCAATTTAGTGTTGCCAATCAACCTATCTCTGTGTGGAGTTTGCATATCCTCCCCGTGATTGCGTGGGTTTCCACTGAGGGCCAAATCACAGTTATGGCTGCACTCAGAGGGCCGCTCGTAACAGTGAGTAATAAATGAATATAAATCTATAAGGATTCACTTCATCATGATATTATTACACAATTGCCTCTGCATTTGATCATTTATATATTATATATAAACATTTACAAACTCCATTAAAAAAATTAGTAGACTGGCAGTTCAATCGCCATAATTTTAGTTTTTTTTTTTTTTTACAGAGTATTGCTGTAATTAGAAAAATGGTACAGCTGATTTTTTATGGTAAAATATATGGTTGTTTGTACTGTTGTTACGTGCGGTGGAGAAGAAGACGGCATTGAGGCAGGGAGGTCCTTTTGCCTGAGGCGCATTTATTAATATAATAAAATAACATGTGTAATAAGTCCAAACCTGTATGGTTTGACTTTGTGTTGGTCTAGCTGGAGTGTTTTACCGTACAATGTTGAAGGTGCGTTTTGTGAGCGGTGCGGAAGACCAGAAGGTGCAAGGCAGTCTCAGAGGTCCGTGGGCAAGTAAGAGGTCAGGGGCATTAGTGAGGCGTCAGGGTCCGTGTCCAGGCGAGAGGTCGAGATCCAGGGAGACAGCAAGAAGACCAGAGGGAATCCAGGGAGACGAGACACTGTTCGAATCCAGGGAACGAAGAGGAACTGCAGGGTGACGACACAAGACAGGATGCAATGAGCACAAAGGAGGGAAAACACAGACAACAAGGAAGCACATAGGTGAGGAGAGCTGGAGATGTGTAGGGCTTACTGTCCGGAGACATGTAGCTACGTTCTGGCACTGGATCGCAGGACACGCTGGGTTAAGGCAGGGAAGGTCTCATCAGTGTCAGGTGTGTTGATTGTTGAGTCCATTCACCCGCAGAAGCGCACGGCAGAGTGGGAGGCGGAATACGCATGTGAATGGAAAACTAGTACCACTGTTTTGTAGGGTAAAATTCTGGTGACTGAGCGGTCTTTTCATAATCGTAAAATCGATGATTGTTGTTTTTGAGTTGGATTACTACAAATAGAAAAAAAACGCTACCATTATTTTTTTAACCCCGTAATTCTGAGCAGCCAGTGTTTTTGTGTGTGTAAAAAAAACAACTTACAATTCAGTGGATAACTTGCTGTACAATCATATCATATTATTTTATTTTAACAAAAAAAGTTTGTAATGTGTAATAATATAATTTTTGTTACATCATTCAGAAACGCAATACTAATACCTCATTAATTGTAATTGTCATGATCCACTACTTGGATCATGTCATATTTGGTTTTTGTTACGTCATTGTATCATGTTCTAGTATTTGCCTTCCTTAGTTCCTGGTGGCACTTCCTGTTTTGTTCTGTTGTCATAGTTACATATTAGTGTCACCTGCCTCTTGTTTTTTACGCGCACCTGCTTCGTAATGACTCTCCTTATTTAAGCCTGCCTTTTTTGTTACTCGCTCTCGCATTCTAGTTTCTGTTCCATGCAACAGGTGACGACGCTGATTCCCGATTGTGGTAAAAGACTTTTTTTGTACTTGTTAGCTTCAACGCTATTCCGCTGTTTATTCCCTAGCTCACATGCTAGCGCCTTTAGTTTCTTCTAGCTCCCATGCTAGTTCTGTTTGTTTTGTCTTTAGTGCCATGTGCAAGTGTTTCTGTTCTTAGTTTGTTTTAATTAGTGTAAATAAATCCTCATTTCTTACCTTCACGCTGTGTCTAAGTCCGACTGCATCAATTGAGAGAACGAACATGTACCACGATGCCAGCAAAGCGTCACAGTAATATGATTCATTCATAAGTCAAACGGGTATTTGAGTGGGCATTTTCTACTTTAAGGAAAAAAAAGTTTGCAATATATGAATATAATATTTGTTTCATTATTAGATAATCCATCCATCCATTTTCTACCCATTGTCCCTCTCAGGGTTGCCGGGGGGCTGGAACCTATCCCAAGTCACCACCCCATCGCAGGGCCAACACAGACAGATAGACAACCATATTGAATACAAATATATGAAATACATACAATTTTTCTGTCAATGTCAAAAAAGTAATACATTTAGTAAGAAAATATCAAGGATATTTATTATTTCCAGGCTTTTGCCAGCCACATAAAATGACGTGGCGGGCCAGGCCAGACCTGCGGGCCTTGAATATAAAACGTGTGAGCTACAGGATCACCCCGGCAGGCACAGCGCAGCATGGTCGAGTCATTGACAAAAGACGCTGACATTTTACAAGCAAGCTAACAGTCTTAATTCACCAGGTGCCATACTGAGCTCTTCTGTCAAGCGACTCAGGCGTTGTCTTGTTCTTGCAAAAAGACTCAGAAGAAAACCTGCTTTAGTTTGACACACACGCCTCCTGCTGGGGATGTCATTTTAAAAGTACATTATGTAAAAAAGGGTTAGTAGAATTTTCTGCTCCAGTGACTCAGGAGGCAAACATGTAAGCCAGTGCCCGAAGCGACTTATTGATCATTGTGTCAGCAAGCCGTCGACTTGTGCTGGATATGTGTCAATGTTGATAATGGGAACGGACAGCTTGTGTGTGTGTCTGCACAAGAATGTGTGTGTGGGCAGATTTGAAATGCAGAGCAATATCTTAACTAAAACAAAGGAGTTCATGAGATATATATATATATATATATATATATATATATATATATATATATATATATATATATATATACATTTTTTTTTTCTCTACCGCCCACTTATATGCAGTATTGAGCCCTCTAGCTGTGTTTGTTCATCTATGGCATACAAATACTGACTGAAGTGTCTGGATGACAAATGTCAATTCATGATGTATTTTACTGCATTTGCAATATTTTGCAATAATTGTGTGGCCATACCCTGACTTTCCTATTTTGACCAAAATGTCAGTTGTTTTTTTTTGGCCTAAATTCAAATTTTTTTCCTGAATATCTATCCATCCATCTTCTACCGCTTGTTCCCTTCAGGGTCGCGGGGGCCGCTGGGGCCTATCTCACCTACAATTGGGCGGAAGGCAGCGTACACCCTGGACAAGTCGCCACCTCATCACAGGGCCAACACAGATAGACAGACAACATTCACACTCACATTTACACAGTAGGGCCAATTTTAGTGTTGCCAATCAACCTATCCCCAGGTGCATGTCTTGTGTATATTTCTATATCATTTTATTATTTACTTAATAATAGATAAATACATAAACATTGTTTTGTCATTTTGACATAAAATAAAACAACTGTTTCTTTATCGTATTTCTCATTTTTATCTTAATCGTGTGTATTTTGTATGTAGTCAAATAATTCATCTATTTGAATAATATATGAATATGTCATTTTGACATAATAAAATGTCATTGTTGTCACTGTGTCATTGTTTTTTTACCTTAATTATCAGGAAAGATTAAAAAAAACATTTTTAGATTTTTTTAAATCGATAATCGTTACAAATAAGAATCACAATTCAATTGAAAATAAAAAATGTGGATAGCTCTAATATCTATATTGCTTGCAAATAAACTTGTTTTATATACCGTATTTTCTAGACCATAAGGCACACCGGATTATAAGGCGCACTGCCGATGAATAGAATATTTTTTATCTTTTATTTTTATAATTTGGCGCACCGGATTATATGGCACATTAAAGGGGTCATATTTTTTTTTTTTCATAAGTGAAAACAATTCCTTGAAAACAATTCTTTGTGGTCTACACAACATGTAATTGTGGTTCTTTGGTCAAAATGTTGCATAGAATATGTTATACAGATCATCTTCAAGTCACTTCGGGATGCGTTGTGGGCAGTCTTATTTACGTTGCTCACCTTTGACACCGTCTTCTCCCCATCATCTTTGTTGTAGCGTGCAAGGACAGGAGTGGAACAAGTGTCAGAAGATAGAGCTAACTGTTTTAATGACATTCAGTCTTTAACTAAATCAATAACGGAGCAGCATCTCCTCATTCGGAAACAACAATATCGGAAATGTGTCCCGTGAAGAACTGTTCGACCAGAACTCTAATAAATAAAGTTTCTTGGGTGAATAAGGTAAACTCACTATACCCGTATGTTTTAGTGCTTTCATGGCAAGTTCGCTAACAGATACAAGTAAGAACTTTACACTACTTTTTTATTAGACATGGCAACAGCAGAGGGTGAATATCACATAACAAGGTATAGAAAAAGAAGAAGATTATCGACTACAGCGTTTTTCAGGATTTACGCAAATCCCAAACACACATCAGCAGATACCAGAAGGTAAGAAAGGTTGAGTTTGCATAATATTATGAAACAAAACGGAAGATAATGTCTTACTTTGTACACACACCATAATAATACTTATATGTCTAATGCGCCAACAATCCTTCAGCGGTGCGGCTTCATAGCTCACCAAAGTCGTACTAAAACATTTTGATAGATTTTTCTGTTCTATGTTTTCAATAGAACATTCAAAATGTTGGTGTTGTTTACTTGAGACCCATCATAGTGCAGTCTACAGATATATCTTATGTTTGACTGTCATCTACTGGTCACACTTATCATTACACCATGTACCAAATAAAATAGCGTCGAGGTGGGTATTTTCAAACAAAATTATTCCTTACATTAGGCGCACCGGGTTATAAGGTGAACTGTCGACTTTTGAGGGGAAAAAAGGATTTTGGGACTTATAGTCCGGAAATGTATATTTAATAACACAAAGGGTCAAACTCTACAAAAACACTGCCGTGCAGGGGTGTGCACATAGAACAGAACACTAGTGTGGGTAGGAGCGCACAAAAAGACGATACGGAAACTCCATACAAGACTAAACTTACGGTGAGATGTGACTAAAATGCGAGGCTGGCTTGAATAGGTTTTCTGATTATTAAGTTAACTCACCTAACCTAACTAACTTAAATAACCTAACAGCACTGTGAGGCGGGAGTCAAGTCGCTTTAAAAAGGACTAACTAAAACCGGAAAATAAATCAAAGTAAGAGCGCTAGACTGTAACAAAGTAATAATAAGGCACGGCCTGGTGTGAAAAGTGAAGTGAAGTGAATTATATTTATATAGCGCTTTTTCTCAAAGTGACTCAAAGCGCTTTACATAGTATCTAATTTTTACATTTAAAAAGTAACTAAAGTAACTATTAAAGTAATAGTTACCTTAAAAATCCAAATAGAATTTGGGGGCAACATGGTGCAAATGGTAGAGATGCCCTGCCAGCAACTTTAGGGTTCCAGGTTTGATTCCAGCTTCTGCCATCCAAGACAGTTCACTTTGTTCCTGAAGGGCCAGGGTTGGATGGCAGCTTCGGACATTAGTGTGTGAATGTGATGTGTATTGTAAAGTGCTTTGAATATCATTCCAGGTATAAATACAGACCATTTACCATTTTTACAATAGAGTTATACGTACCACTTCCAGTCCAGAGCAAGATTTAATATCCTTCCGAGCAAAGATGACACTAGTGTTCTCCGCTGAAGAAAATGACCTCACTGATGCAAGCAGCTGTTATAAAAAGTATCTAAGACGCAGTCCCAAGTGCTTTTTGTACTGCTCATAAATGTGATGAAAGTGGAGATTAAAACATTCCCCCGATGGAAGCGAAGCGCCTTAAAGCCGAAATGTTTGCCATCATGTCTTTCTGGTGGCAGAGCCAATTTCTTTCCCAAATGTCTTCAATAGTTTTTTTTCCGGGATAACGTTATTGTGGAGGGGGGCGTGGCCTGCGGGCCTGCAGCGAAGCAGGGTGTGCCAGGATCGGCCTCAATGTCAGGGACAGGTACGTAGTTGGCCCACCTGGGCTTTGTTATCTAATCACCTGTCGCTCTGTATAAGCGGAAACAAGGAGGAGATACGTTGTTGGAGCTGGAGCAAGAGCGTGAGCGAGAGAGACGAGAGACACTTGCTGGAAAGCAACCCACTGACTTATTGCAATATAAAACTGTAATTTAATCCATGAAACGGGCTCGCTTGGAGACGATTGGTGGTCAAGAGGACCCACTGGAAGAGAGATTCCATAGTCATGTTTACTTTTTTTAAGATATATTTTACGCCAAATCTGTCTGTTTTCCTATAATGTTTCTATTAAAACAAGGCACTTTTAAATGCAATTGTAACGGTACAATAGGAGAAAGAGAAGGCATGGAGGCAGGGATGTTGTTAGCTTGCAGCGTGTTTATTAAAATTTATATGAAGTGTGTGATTAACCCAAATGTATACATACAGTGTAGTAAGTATAGGAGGAGTGTTACCGGGTGGTGTTGAAGGTGCGTGTTGAGATCGGTACGGAAGTCCAGAAAGGGCAAGGCAGGCTTGGATATCCAGAGACAGGCAGGAGGTCAGGGGCGGGAGCGAGGCGTCGGTTCCAAAAGCATGCTTGAGGTCAAGATCCAGGAAGGCAGCGGAGAGTCCAGAAGGGATCCAGGGAGACGAGACACACAACTCACAACCAGGGGATGACGACGGGTTGCTGCAAGATCACTCAAGCCAAGACAGTGAGCACGACGGAGGGGAAACACAAAGAGCGAGGAAGCACATGAGCAAAGAAGCGAGAGACGTGAGAGGCTTACTGTACAAGTACAAGTAGCTGTGTTGTTACGGCTTAGACCCTTGCCGGCGGCGCTCATCTGTCTGTGCGCTCCAGTGGGCGCGCCCAGGGACGCGCCGTGCGCGTCTACGCCCTGTAGCGGCCGCCAGCTGTAATCAATCACCGCGCCTGCCCTTAATGAAGGACCTGCCTTCATAAGCGTGCAGAACTTGGCATGCCGATATGGGAGTACACAGTAGCCTTCCGTACCTTCCCTGTGTCCATCCTCGAGTCACGCTGTGCGTCGTGTGCTTCCGGATCTTCCCTGTCACCCTCGTGCTCTTCTGGTTTTTGACTCCTGGCTTCCGCTCATGGACTACCCTGTCTGTCTTGCCCTTGTCGGACTGCACCACGTCTCTCAACACGCACCTCCAACACTTTGGTAAGAAACACTCCAGCTAATCTACACACAAAGTCTCACACCATACACACTTGAGTTTTTGTCACACTTCATTTCCTTGGTTTATTCATTAGTATTGTTTGTTATTCTTATTATATATATATATATATATTTACTTTACATAAAATACATCTTTGTAAACTACTGCCACCTGGTGTCCGTTTGCCGTCACCTCCACTTAGTTAAACACAACATACGTCCTGGCACTGGAACGCAGGACATGCGGAGGCGTGGCTGCAGCAGGAGAGGAACGCCCATGGCCGTGTCTCAAGGTGCGCTCCCGAGGTGCGCACAGCAGAGTGAGAGGCGGCAGGTGTATGAACCGTAACACCAATCCAGTCAACACTAAAAATCCACCATTATACACATAAATACGAGACAAGAAAAAATGAAATAAAAAAAGGGGGGGAAACAAATAAATACAAATAGAATAATATTATTCTAATACATATATATCATAATATAAGTCTCAAAGAAAACAAATATATTAAGTAATCGTTTTAAGTTAAGAACCTTTCCCATCTTTTGAGACTTTCAATGATTTGCGATGAGGTGGCGACTTGTCCAGGGTGTACCCCGCCTACCGCCCGAATACAGCTAAAATGGCCTCCAGCGACCCCCCTTGACCTCTAAAAGGGACAAGCGGTAGAAAATTGATGAATAGATGGATGCTTCAGTTTAGCATCATTCTTCCAATTAGACAATGCATGTTTTTCCATTTTAAAGTAAGTAATCTAATGAACAAAACATTACCTTTAAAGCCCCACTTAAGAACTTTCAATTTTGGTTGGTTTTAGCAGCGCCAGTGGACCAAAGCGGTAGTGTTGCCAGAAAGAAGTCCACTTTTCGCATGAGGAAATTTCAACTTCCGACGAGGAACTTGAAAATTCCGACTTACCAGTACAAATAAAACACTTGCACTTCGGCGTTCGCATCGACTTTCGTCTTATTACAGATGGGGAAAGGGGGAGTGACGAATGCCGTAAAGCAAGCCAGCACATTTGTAGTTTTTATGTGGCAGTTGCTGCCTCCATCCTCACAGTATCTTAGTGGCAGTGAGAGCAATACAGACCCCCTCAGGCCATGACAGAGATGTCATTCAACTAGTTGAAAGTTGATTTATCATCCCAAAAGTTATGAAAATATTTTATGAAGGTTGAAAAGTTTCTTGGCGCTGCTTTAAAGATGAACATAAATATACATTTCTCAGCTGATAATATGTCAGACTTAACATCTGTAATAGGGTTAATGTTTCAAGTTCTGACCAGCAAGTAACAAAAATATGGCGCATGCCTCCTCTGGGGGGGTGCCAAATTACTTCAAAGGAGGTGCAGCAGCCTGAGAAAAATGGAGAAACAAACCCCAAACCGGCAACATTGATTCATTTTAGTTTGCATATTGAAAGAGGGGAGACTAGGGGTTAAAAATGCTTACAATTATACACTTTTTGAATTGTTTGTTGATAATTTTTTCTCATGAAGGAAAACTTTACACATTAAGCGTCGTGTAGCAGTATTGTTAGGTGATGAACAAAATATGCAAACTACAAACAAAATAAAACAACCACTGTACAATGTCTGATCTCACTAACCGATGGGATGTTTCTGTCTTCCAATTTAGATGAAGAATTATTTATAATCCTCCCACAGGTTACAAAAGAAAGACGGGCGCTAACACGAATCTTCTCGTGTCTTTCTCGACATCTCGGGGTCTAAGTTGGATGTCGAAGTTGACCAACTTCTCGGTTTATGACAACAACCTTTTACTATCCAGGTGAGAGGCATGATTTATAATCTATAATTAACTTTTACCAACTCAGACGCAATGCAGCAGCTCAGTATGTTACCACTGTAGCTGCATTAGCTAATCATGGCACCGCTAAACAAAGTTTGTCTGCATTGGTGCTTTTTAAACAACTATTCTAAAAGCTAGTTCATTTTCAGGTCATGAAATGTAAAGGGAGTTCTATATTTTTTGGATGTTTTTTTCATTAGCTTCATCGTTAGCCACCTCGTAGCAACCACTTATCGTATTTTACAACTTAGAATGCATTACAAAAAGAAGAAAAATATGGGTTCTCTCTTTACAGGGGGTTTGTGAATGAAAGGCAACATCCCCCCAAAAGTATAGTTACCCTTTAAAAGTGTATACAAAAATTTATTTTTCTACTTTTTTTGTTCAGATCTCTTAATCAAGTTGAGTCCTAAAGAAAAACAAAGCAAAACTGGTCTTTAAATCAGCAACCTAGCACTTTAACATTTAATATACAGATGATAACTCATTTAATGTTTAGTTTTTTTTTTTAATAATCTGACTGTGGAGAGACGCAGCCGACGGGCCGACAGCGGGCTGAGAGAGACAGCCTTGGCCAAGAAGGAGGCCAGGAGCCTAATTTAGCTGCATTCGGGCGGAAGGCGGGGTACACTCTGGACAAGTCGCCACCTCATCACAGGACCAACACAGATAGATAACAACATCCATCCATTTTCTACCGCTTATTCCCTTTTTGAGGTCGCGGGGGGTCACTGGCGCCTATCTCAGCTACAATCGGGCGGAAGGCGGGGTACACCCTGGACAAGTCGCCACCTCATCGCAGGGCCAACACAGATAGACAGACAACATTCACACTCACATTCACACACTAGGGCCAATTTAGTGTTGCCAATCAACCTATCCCCAGGTGCATGTCTTTGGAAGTGGGAGGAAGCCGGGGTACCCGGAGGGAACCCACGCATTCACGGGGAGAACATGCAAACTCCACACAGAAAGATCCCGAGCCTGGATTTGAACCCAGGACTGCAGGACCTTCGTATTGTGAGGCAGACGCACTAACCCCTCTGCCACCGTGAAGCCGTAGATAACAACATTCACACTCATATTCAAACACTATGGCCAATTTTTTTTTAGTGTTACCAATCAACCTATCCCCAGATACATGTTTTTGGAGGTGGGAGGCAGCCGCAGTACTTGGAGGGAACCCATATGTATCCAAAAATGTTTTATACACACATAAAAATCCCTGAGGACTTTTTTCAATCAATACAGACAATGCAGTATTGCCTTTGAAGTGTTCCCCAAAGGGTTTTCCAAAGAGACTCGTGGGATCACAAAAAGAGTCATAGTTGAAGCTGAAATGCTTCATACCTTGCTTGTGCAGCCAGGTAAAAATAGTGCACATTGTTTGCCATGGGAGTGTTTTTGTCACAGAAACGGGAGGTGTTGCAAGGACCATAAGTAAATACGGTATACTTAAAAACTGCTTAGCATTTCAAAGAGACATGTTGGTGTTCTACGGGCCAGCATTCAAGGTAGGCAAGATATGACTTAAGAATGTTAAGCCTTTGTGTATTCTAGCTTTGTCAGTCTTTGGAATGTTGAAACACAATTATTTGTGCACAAATAGTTTCTGGGTGTCAACATGGTGCACTTTCTTCTTTGGGTCTATCAGGATTGTGTAAGAAATGTCCAAACAAGTAAAACCTTAAAATATGGTTCACTGTAAAATTACTCTGAAGTCTAAAAGATTTTCCACATTCATAGCAGTCAAATTTAAATTTTGCAGCCACCCTTTAGCGGGCCAAACAAAATTAATCCTTTTTGGGCATGTCTGATGTAGAATGACATGAGATAGATAAACAGCATGACAGCGTGAAATTCTTAACAAAACATCTATCCATCCATTTTCTACCCCTTATTCCCTTTTGGGTCGCGGGGGGAGCTTGTGCCTATCTTAGCTACAATCGGGCGGGAGGCGAGGTACACCCTGGACAAGTCACCACCTCATCGCAGGGCCTTAACAAAACATGAATGAATTAAACTAATGAATGGGTTATACTTGTGTAGCGCTTCCCTAACTTCAAAGTACTGGAAGCACTTTGACACTATTTACACATTCACCCATTCACACACACATTCACACACTGATGGCGGGAGCTTCCAGGCAAGGCCCTAACCACGACCCATCAGGAGCAAGGGTGAAGTGTCTTGCTCAAGGACACAACGGACAAGACGTGGTTGGTAGAAGGAGGGAATCAAACCAGGAACCCTCAGGTTGCTGGCACGGCCACACTCCCAACACGCCACGCTGTCCTTTAATTGACAAAAAATAATGCTTCACTTTGTAAACAAATTGGTGGGCTGGAATGAAAAATGTTTTTTTAAAGAAGCATACTGGTAAAAAAAGGATGGCAACATATTATAAACAATGTCCAAACTTGATGCTTTGGAACAAGACATTCGCATGAGCAATGTGATTATGACTGAGCTTCACATTGCACGCAGGAAAACAAGATTATGTTGTTTCAACAGAGTAACAGGTGGCCAAGTTTTTGCAAAGAAAAAGGTGTGGATGTGGACGTCACCAACATTAGTACATGCAGAAATAACACCACAACAGTCATCACTAGGTTTGGGCATCAGACATCTATGGGAACCAGGTTTTATATTACGATAATCCTTAAACCGTGCACATTTTTGATTAACGTTGATTTCTATTTTAGATGCACGATCCGCCACCCAAATAAATCTGTATTATCATACACTGTGGTGCTTCCCTAAATTAATTATCCTCCATTGCAGCAGATAAACTACATTTGAGTTAGAGTTTTTTGGAACATGCATACAAATTACACTGGATCAAATCTCACATTCACACAATTCAACATGTCTGAGTAGGAAGAAGCTAATTTAATCCCACCCCTTCTACATACCATGTCAGTCACCAGTATATGTGTCCACTTTCTGTGTTCAATGTACACAACTATGTACACCACTGACAGTATATTAGCAAGGGACGGTGGGCCTTCAGACCTTTCTTACATCTATTATTATCACTGGAGGATGAGGTTGAGTGTGTTACAGACAGCGGAAGAGCAAGCAGGAGCAGCAAAGCTAATTTGATTGGTTGATCGATTGAAACTTTTATTAGTAGATTGCACAGTACAATACATATTCCGTACAATTGACCACTAAATGGTAACACCCGAATAAGTTTTTCAACTTGTTTAAGTCGGGGTCCACGTGAATCAATTCATGGTACAAATATATACTATCAGCATAATACAGTCATCACACAAATTAATCATCAGAGTATATACATTGAATTATTTAAATTTTTTTCAATCCGGGGGGTGGGATGTGGAGGGAATTAGGGTCTGGTTGGGTAAGGTTTGGTTGCTATCAGCACTTCAGTCATCAACAATTATATCATCTGAGAAATGGACATTGTAACAGTGTAGGTCTGACTTGGTAGGATATTTACAACGAGCAGTGAACATAGAGAGCTCAGAAAGCATAAGGACAAGTATATACATTTGATTATTAACAATCCGGGGAGGTGGGATGTGGTGTGGAGAGGGGGTTAGGCTAGGGTTGTAGTTGACTGGAGGTGTTCTTTTAGTGCGGTTTTGAAGGAGGATAGAGATACACTTTCTTTTACACCTGTTGGGAGTGCATTCCATATTGATGTAGCATAGAAGGAGAATGAGTTAAGACCTTTGTTAGATCGGAATCTGGGTTTAACGTGGTTTGTGGAGCTGCCCCTGGTGTTGTGCTTATGGCGGCCATTTACGTTATAGAAGTAGTTTGACATGTACTTCGGTATCAGGGTGAATAGCTCAGCTAGCAACTAAACAAGCTTGAAACGATAGGAATAAGGGCTTGGTAAAGTTTAAGAAGTTTAGATGGAACCACGTTACAGCCGAAAGTAAACAGATAAAAACAGGAAATTAACAAAGTATAATTTATTACAGTCTAGCAAGGGGATATTATAGCAACTGTTTGGCTGCTATCTTGCTATTTACTAAGGGGAAGACCGTACATTTGTAGCAATAATACAAAGGGTAGTATCAGTATATGATAGATACTAGAGTGATTGGATGACAGTTTTATTTTCCCAAATTATTTTTGTTTTTGTAAATGTTTACAAATACAAGAAAACACAAATTACAAATTTCAAATAAACGAGAAGGAGGACTTGAGTAAAAACCAAGAGATTACAATGTGTAACATAAAGTACTTTTTGCTTTTGTTTAGTTAATGTGTAGTATTGTGAACTCATTGACTAATTGTGTTGATATTTTTACATCGGTATAGCTCGGTTGGTAGAGCGGCCGTGTCAGCAACTTGAGGGTTGCAGGTTCGATTCCTGCTTCCGCCATCCTAGTCACTGCCGTTGTGTCCTTGGGCAAGACACTTTACCCACCTGCTCCCAGTGCCACCCACACTGGTTTAAAAATATAACTAAGATATTGGGTTTCTCTATGTAAAGCGCTTTGAGTCACTAGAGAAAAGCGCTATATAAATATAATTCACTTCCCTTCACTTACATTGTTAATAGGACTTAGCTTGAATAAATTACGGTTAATACATGTGATTGTATTGGCCGATTTCATTGATGGATGATTATTTCTGGAACTGGCAGCATTAAACACTGATCGTAACTCTACAATCTCTAACACATAAACAACAGATTGTTTCTTTTATGAGGTTGTCAAAAGTAAAGTAAAACTTTTGTGAAAGTGTACTCCTGTCAAAAGAAACGTATTAATAACATTTATATTCTAGTTAAAATAAGTGATATTTATATACTGGTTGAAAATAGACTTGTGAGAAGTTCATGGTAAATTTTTGACCCTGCCTCTTAAAAGACTCTAGAATCCTTGGGAACCGTAATTGGAATTTTACCAATTTAAAACAATGCCTACATCTAGTCATCATAATACAGTTCACCAACCAAAAACAAAATGGCATTGCTAAGGGAGAGAAGCACGATGAAGAGAACAAATGTCTCCATCAATGGACATCTGAACAAATGTAACGCTGCAATGCCAACTGACTTGATTAAAGTACAGTGTTTTATTATTTGATACTCTAACACCTTGTATATATCTTTATATCAGATTTCCAGTTCATTTTATCATTTGTTCTTATACCCATAAATTAGTTTTTTTACTTAAACATTTTTTTTACTCTTACAATGTCTACAACGTCTATTTGAATTTGCATTTAACATTCTCTTTTGCTCTTATCGAATAGCGTTATTTTAGCTTTATTGAGATTCAAAAAGAGTCTGTTTTTGTCAAACCATCTCTTTAATTTGTTAATTTCTTGTCTTATTGTTTACATTACATTTTGTTTTCTCCTGAACAAACGGTCGTATCATCAGTAAATAATACTAACTTTAAGTTCTTTTCACCAATACAAATGTTGCTTATGCTTATATTGAACAATTTTGGTCACATAATTGTTCCCTGGAGTACACCGCAGGATATGTTTGGCATTGTAAACATTCGTTTGCCTCGCTTCACATGTTGCTTCCTGTTAGTTGAGTAGCTTCTTACCCACACGTCTAATGCCATACCATTTTAATTTGTTAAACAAGATATTATGATCATATGTGTCACGGCGTGGCGCAGTGGGAGAGTGGCCGTGCGCAACCCGAGGGTCACTGGTTCAAATCCCACCTAGAACCAACCTCGTCACGTCCGTTGTGTCCTGAGCAAGACACTTCACCCTTGCTCCTGATGGGTGCTGGTTGGCGCCTTGCATGGCAGCTCCTTCCATCAGTGTGTGAATGTGTGTGTGTGAATGGGTAAATGTGGAAGTAGTGTCAAAGCGCTTTGAGTACCTTGAAGGTAGAAAAGCGCTATACAAATACAACCCATTTATTTATTTAACTCATTTTGTCACACCCATAAACACTACAATTGTGAAAATATGGCACAGCAGTGATCAATAAATAACAAAAACTTGACCTGTCTGGATGTGAGAAACCAGCAGAAATGAAGAACCGTTAATCAACACACTGTTACAAAGACAAACAAAATAAAAGCACAAAGACATCACAGAAGACAAACGAAGAACAACAGGAAATAAGTACATTCAAGACAATTATTGTCACATGCTATTTGAAGAAAAGGAGAACAAGAGGAGATGGGAAAAGTACGCAACCAAACTGTACAATGTCAGGCAAGAAGATCCTAGATCACCTGATACAAGAGTTGTTGAAGGATAGTGAAATTGGAAGGAATGTGCCGTATACATGCATGGTGAACAAGAACTACAAGCCCGGGTACATTCCATTCCAAGAACAAATCTATCTTAAGGGGCCTTGAGACATTGCAGGTTTAAATAGCAGTTGTTGGTGTTTCTAGATCTGCCGTGAACCTGATTCCAATGATGGCGCAAAGCCTTTCTCACTATGTTTTGAACAGGGTGCCCAAACAGAGTTACACTGTAGTACCACAGAACTATGAATGATGGTGGAGTCCTTCATCCTCTACCCCACATCAACCCCAGTGCTTTTGTGATGCTTCTGTGTTTAACTCTGCCTCCTCTGTCAAGTTACCATATTTACGTCCTGAAAGTCCAGGAGGAAAATGTGACTGGCGGATTATGTTGGTGTTAACAAATTATGACATATCTTGCGGGGCAAATGGAGGCTACCACATATGAACATGCCTACATTTCAAACTGCCCAAAATTCTATATCTTAAATTATTTTCATCTGGTTCAGGGCAGATGAGTGATGGATGACCAGTTTTTGTTTGTGTTAACTTAAATTGGCAAACCATAGTGAACCGCCATCTGTGAACGTCCCTTTAGACAAAATGCCTGCCAAAGAAACCAAAAGCCATCCTGAATTCAAAATATGGAACACTGCGTTGAGACATTTGACAATCAGAAAGAAGATTGAAGATCAAATCAGTGAACTACAGAGTGGATCCATGAGTGGAAAGGAAACATGAGTAATAAGTAAGAAAAGATGATAAGAGTGTATGGGGAAACATCGGAATGAACGGGAGAGACCTGGAAGTAACCCTTAACTTGTATTGGACACAAATATCTGCTATTTGACTGAAAAGGCACATCTGACACCATCATTAACAAGAGAGAAATAACACAAGGATGCATACTGTCACTAAGGTTCTTTAATGTGTACTTCGGAACAATAACTGATTTCAAAGAAATCAGCATTGGAAGATACCGTATCGACAACCTGAGGAGTTCCGATGACACTGCGCTTTTAAGAGAGGAAGCTCTTCAGGTAGTTGTGGACAGAGTGAATGAACCAGGAAAGGAGTGCAACCTGAAGATGAACACAAAGAAAACAAGGACAATAGCAATCAGCAAAAGAGGAGAGTCCCTTCAAATGGAAAATGTGTGTGGTGATCAGGAGAGGGCTCTGCTGATACCCTAACCGTAACTCTGTGCACAGGAGATGCCCTCGCAATCCTCTGTCATATATGTGTTCATCAATCTATTTAGACTTTCAGAATTAACAAATAATACACCGTGTATATTAAACATTATATTTTTAGAATTTCATAGCTGCTAGATGACTTAAGGAGCCGCATGTAATAATTTAATGTCAAGTCATCATTAAATGGCCCTGATATGTCAAAAGGCATTAATAAATCATGTTCTTGTCAAATACCTTCATAACTGATAATGGTAGTTCAGCCGGGATATGCTAATTTTATAATTAGATTTATAGCCCTGAAATCTTGTTATTGCTTTTAATTGTGTTGCCCTGCCCTCACCGTTTGAACAATAAAAAGTCAGTGAGTTTCAAGTTGCCAGTTACGCACCACCCTCTTTGTCGAGCTGCTAGAAAGATAGATAGTACTTTATTGATTCCTTCAGGAGAGTTCCCTCAGGAAAATTAAAAGCCACCCTGAGTTCAAAATATGGAACCCTGCGTTGAGACATTTTTAAAAATGCTACTTGCGAATCATTATCCTCCCCGATTGAAGACGATATCAGTGAACTGCCAATGGTGAAGTTACTAAACATGTCAGACCTTAGTAAAACTAAAAGGCCTCTTTACAATTCTCAACTTACAGTATTCATGGCAAAGCCAGGAACAAAACGAGGATATGTAACCGGGATGCCTTTGAAAGATGGAGACGATTGATGGAGAAGATTTTTTCATCTGACCCCATACTTGCTCATTTCTTTCTTGATTGGTAAGTCAGACATTTACAGTTTATTATCCATCTATCCATTTTCTACTGCTTGTCCCGTTCGGGGCCGCGGGGGGTGGCTGGAGCCTATCCCAGCTGCATCAGGGTGAAAGGCGGAGTACGCATTATCATTACTTGTAATAAATTGTAATGGACATTTCGTATGTAAACTATATTGTCCAATACAGTTTATGATCTTGTCTAACAAAGCTAGTATGTTTGTGCAACGAATGCTTGGCATGCTAGCTCGGTCAATGACACATCGACATAACGGGGGACTAAATGGCCGTTAGCCTGTGTGTCGATGTATCATCCAATTGACAGAGAAAAATATATTTTTGTGCATATGGGTAGTGTCAGTGCGTATTTTTTGTGCATATATGTAGTGTCAGTTCGATTTCATTCTCAATATGCAGATATTCTGAGTAAATTGGTTCTAACATTAGCACGAGTAATTGCAGTTTCTGGTACTGTATGTGCATCGAACACATGGGGTGGTATTTGCTTCGCACAGTATAATGCATTACATGTAATGATTTTCTACTTTGTATCTTGACATGGTCGTAGGCTAAATGATTTATGCGTAACATGGTTTTTGTGTAACCTGGGATAGCTCATGGAATTGCACTTTGCATTGAAAGATGGAAGGCTAAAAGAAAGGCAATGCTGTGAGTCGGGTTGAATGCAACATGGAGTTATGCTGACCGAAATATGGTGGTAAAAAACATGAAATGTGGGCTAATACTTTACAGATACTGCAATATGATTGTTCATGTTTTTCAGTCACTAGATCGGTGTCTTCCATTACAAATTTAAAAGCCATTCAGCTGTTGACACAGTCACTAGCTTACCTCTTGCCGTAGCTAGCTTACAGTTAATGCCGTAGCATGCCGTCACAAGGCATTTTTTTTTACTACGCTAGAAAAAGAGTTCCTCAGTGTTCGCTCTTACAAAAACAATGTTGCTGCAGCTTGGTAATTAAAAAGGTTACGTAACGTAAATGAAGTATTGTTGGTGTTTTTTGGATGGATCTTTAAAGTGATTGACAGGCAGAAAAGATTATCTGCATTGCTAACCATGAGAACAAGCTGATTATTACAATAAAGAATGGAGGAAAAAAAAACTTTTGTCTTCTTCTATTCAAAAGAATTATGAATGGGCAAAAAAATAATAATAAAAAAGTATAGTTCCCCTTGAAGGGACTAATTAAAACAAAATAAATTGATGCTTTTTGGTGTCTGCTAGCTTTTTTAATTAAATAAATAGGTTGTACTTGTATAGCGCTTTTCTACCTTCAAGGTACTCAAAGCGCTTTGACACTACTTCCACATTTACCCATTCACACACACATTCACACACTGATGGAGGGAGCTGCCATGCAAGGCGCTAACCAGCACCCATCAGGAGCAAGGGTGAAGTGTCTTGCTCAGGACACAACGGACGTGACGAGGTTGGTTCTAGGTGGGATTTGAACCAGTGACCCTCGGGCTGCGCACGGCCACTCTGCCACTGCGCCACGACGTCCCCTAATGGAGTTTATTTTTCTAAATAGAAGATATTAAGATATTGTTAACATAACTCCTACATTAAAACAACTTCTTGCAATATGCTTTTTTTGCACTTGGATCATTTCAGCACACGCTTGCAGTTTGTGCAGAACGCACGGTTTGTAGAGCGGCTATGCAAGCAACTTGAGGGTTCCAAGTTCGATTCCCACTTACGCCATCCAAGTATAATTGATTGAGACTTTTATGAGTAGGTTGCACAGTACAGTACATATTCCATACAATTGACCACTAAATGGTAACACCCGAATACGTTTTTCAACTTGTTTAAGTTGGGGTCCACGTTAATCAATTCATGGTAAAGTCCCTGCCGTTGTGTCTTTGGGCAAGACATGTTCCCCACCTGCTCCCAGTGCCACCCACACTGGTTAAATGTTGCTTAAAATTGTAGATAATAGGTTTCACGCTTTTGAGTCACTAGAAGAAAAGCAAATCTATGAATATAATTGACTTCACCATCAGCGTGCCAAAAAGTGGGTTCCATTGTAGCTTTAGAAAATGCCCAGAAAAAAAATATCTGATGAATGTTTCAAAACATCAACAATAAACAACAATGATAATAAACATAACAAATAATAAACAAACAATTCTAGCAATACATTATTTGGTATAAAAATGTCAATAAACAAAATAGGTTAAAGGTTCCAAAAGCTTCTCTTGGTTACTGACATTTATACACGCAGCGAGTAAGCGCGACTGTGGCCTAAAAATGTATTTCTAAGAATTGATTCTTAACCAAAAATAGATTCTTGAACATTATGTATCAGTTTAAAATCAGTATAAACAGGAATCGTGATTCAGATGTGAATAACATTTTTTCAAAACCCCTTCTGTTTAGCGCATTATATTTTATCTTAGTTTATCAGGCCCTAAGTGCCAACCAAGATACTTGCACCTTCTTTTTTCCTGTTTTCAACTGAACTGTGTCACACTCTATCTACTCTGGCATGGGTTCATGCTCCCTCTGGCCTTAGTTTTAGCATCTTCATTTAGGATGTTATTTTTGTTTGAGTCAAATCAAAATATCAATACTTTTTATAGTTTAGTTGGTTGAGAAATGAGAAAATGTATATCATTAACAGGAACACATGTAAGTCAATCATTGAAATCTTGTCTAAATGAAACCCAATTGGAGGAACTGCTTTTTTTTCTGCCAAGGTGTGTACACAATGGGCTGAGTCAATCAGTCTCCCCTTTGTTTATTTAAGAAAATTACTGGCAAAGTGATTCACTCAGTATTATAAAACTAGCATATGTATCCTTTGATTGTAGGCTATTTGGATAATAGGACAACGCATTCAGTGCAGAATAATTTAATTTGTTTCGCCCTGAAATAGGCTCCAGCACCCCCCGCAACCCCGAAAGGGACAAGCGGCAGGAAATGGATGGATGGATAGCAATATGATTTTATATAATTTGAAGATGATTACTCCAAAAACAGCAGCAGTTACACTACTTTTTTAATTCTACCAGACAGATTAAGTATATTTGCATAAAGTATTGGATCGTTATCGCACATACCAGCCTGAATATTACTCTTTATTGATTCGCTAAAAATATCAGATGTATTGCATGTCACTATTGTATTGCTTGTATTCCGTCACGTAACTTCTTCCCGAAAGTGAAAAATCCTGGTAGTCATCCAAGTCAAGCTGTCCGTTGGGCAGCAAGCAGCACAAACTGAGTACGCAAGAGACTTAAATCCATCCATCCATTTCTACTGCTTGTCCTTTTTGGGGTCAAGGGGGATGCTGGAGCCAATCTCAGCTGCATTCGGGGGGAAGGCGGGGTACACCCTGGGTAAGTCGCCACCTCATCACAGGGCAAACACAGATAGACGGACAACATTCACAATCCCATTCACACACTAGGGCCAATTTAGTGTTGCCAATCAACCTATCCCCAGGTGCATGTTTTTGGAGGTGGGAGGAAGCCGGAGTACCCGAAGGGAACCCACGCAGTCACAGGGAGGACATGCAAATGCTACACAGAAAGATCCTCCGCCCTTATTGATTACCTCTCAAAGAAACAGACGCATCTTTTATTGTTTTTGCTATTTGAACGGTTCGTACAGCTGAAAACAACGCAAGCATAGGGCTTTTTTCTTGGAGAAAGGCTGAATGGCGCCTTATACCCATTGACAACAGACACTTGACCACCAACATATTTAATCAGCCGGACATGACGTCATGTAAATCCAAGCGAAAGATTAGTCATTCTCAAACTGTGGTAGGTGTACCACTAGTGCCACACAGGCTTCATCATGTACTATGCAAAATACTCACTTGATTAAAGTAGTGTTTTATTTTTCTATATTCAAACACAGTGTTACTGTTCAAACTGTGTGTAATGTTACAGTGGCCAAAAATATCTTTATACTTGTGAAATAAAACCTCTGCCTTGTTTTGAGTGAATTCTTAGGCTTATTATGCTACTGTATTTTAATGTTGGTACTTAGAGACACAAGTTTTGTTTTGAGGTGGTACGTGGTGAAAAAGTCTGAGAACCACTGTTTAGTTTAGTTTATTAAGGATTCCTTTTGGTTTTCACCGCAGTAGAGATTATTCTTCCTGGGGTCCAGGCAAAAAAACATCACACAATCACAAAACAAAAGATTACAACAATGCAGTACAACATGATCAATAACAACATTTTGTAATACAAATATAGCAACAACAAAAAAAACAATGACTTGGAGATTACATCAATAATGTTCATACCAAAGATAAAAAAGAGCAATATAAAATCGATCAATGTTTATTTATATAGCCCTAAATCACAAATGTCTCAAAGAGCTGCACAAGCCTCAACGACATCCTCGGTTCAGATCCCACATAAGAGCAAGGAAAAACTCACAACCCAGTGGGATGTCAATGTGAATGACTATGAGAAACCTTGGAGAGGACTGCAGATGTTAGTGACCCCCCCCCTAAGGGAGACCGGATGCAATGGACGTCGAGTGGGTCTAACATAATATTGTGAAAGTCCAGTCCATAGTGGATCTAACATAATAGTGAGAGTCCAGTCCATAGTGGGGCCAGCAGGAGACCATCCAGAGCGGAGACGGGTCAGCAACGCAGAGATGTCCTCAAATATAAAAATAGATATATATTTTTTGCAAAAATACAACAACAAAAAAAAATGGAAATATTTAACTTGGTCTCAATCACCACACAAATCTTGCATGTGTTCCCATTTAACATTCATTGTATAGTGTCATTAAAAACAAAACCATTTGCTTACTGATATTCTTCAAATCTTTTAATACTATTTTACACGGAAGATGGACACCATTGAAATAACAAAACGTGAGCACATTAAACATTGTAGAGCAGACCCGGGCAAATTGAGGCACCGGGAGCAACATGCGGTCCGTTAAGCTTTTCAATCTGGCCCGCCGGACATTCCCAAATAATTTTTTTTACTTCAAGATGAAAACTGTAGCTGCCATTATGATGTGCAGTGATGTTTTCTAATGACTGTAAGTCTTGAGCTATACAAAGTATTTCAATGGTTGGAATCTGCGCTTATGGATGATATACCAGTTACTATGGTAATGTAATTAGTTACTATGGTAACCTACGTCACAGCAGGTCAGATGAGGCACCAGGCAGTGTGGTCGGAAAGCGTTTCCACAGACGCGGAAGGAGGTTTTCACAACAAAGTTCTAAAGCTTAGTGATATAGCAGGTGAGTTTATTTTGTACCCATTGCGATACACAAAATATATCTCAATATTTCGCCATAGCTTTGAATAACACTTGATGCATATAATCACAGCAGTATGATGATTCTATGTGTCTACATTAAAACATTCTTGTTCATGCTGCATCAATATATGTTCATTGTAAACTTTCATGCAGAGAAGGAAATCACAATTAAGTCAATTGACCAAAAGTGTATTTATTAAACAGCTACTAAGCAGTGGCACAAACGTTCATGTCATTTCCAAAACAGAAAGTGCAAGATTGTCAGAGACCTTTTAAGTGTCAAATAAAAATGAGCTGCATGATAGGAAATCAAATAGTATTCCTCCTTCGCTATGTGGTAGGTTACTACAGACGTTTTTAAATTCTGTTGTTGAATATTTTTTTCATATGGTGTTGATCTGGAAATGTTTGCCTCTCCATTTTGATGATGTGGGCGTGTGGCACTGAAAGGAGATGTTGACATTCCAAGTTTCAAACACACTTTATTCTCTAGCAGGTGACTTTTCAAATGATGCTACATATTAGCAGTGATGCTACTTTTTATAGCAGCGCTTCAGCACCACACTTGACAAATTACGGTTGTCTGTTCGACATATTCCCACTTGAAGACAAACCACCGCCAGACGATGGACTCCCTGCTGTTTTTCTTTGGAATTACTTCTTCCTTCATTTGCACCTTCTTTCTCGCGTAGTACCACACGCATGGCTCACAGCATCACAGCTAACGTTACCCATGCTGCTTCCTCTCTGCTGGGCGAGGGCGTATACGTTTTTGAGGTATGACGTGACAGTATGTGACGTGTGGAAGAAAGTGCGCTTGTCTGTGAGAAGGAGAGACAGGAAAGAGCAAGGAGAGCCTGTAATGTAATGCCCGCAGTTAATGGCAACTGTGTGAGAACATATACTCGAATATCACGATATAGTCATTTTCTACAAACCCCATTTCCATATGAGTTGGGAAATTGTGTTAGATGTGAATATAAACGGAATAAAATGATTTGCAAATCATTTTCAACCCATATTCAGTTGAATATGCTACAAAGACAACGTATTTGATGTAAAAAACTGATAAACGTTTTTTTTTTGCAAATAATCATTAACTTTAGAATTTGATGCCAGCAACACGTGACAAAGAACTTGGGAAAGGTGTCAATAGATACTGATAAAGTTGAGAAATTCTCATCAAACACTTATTTGGAACATCCCACAGGTGTGCAGGCTAATTGGGAACAGGTGGGTGCCATGATTGGGTATGAAAGCAGCTTCCATGAAATGCTAAGTAATTCACAAACAAGGATGGGGCGAGAGTCACCAATTTGTAAGCATATTGTCGAACAGTTTTAGAACAACATTTCTCAACAAGCTGTTGCAAAGAATTTAGGGATTTTACCATCTACGGTCCATAAAATCATCAAAAGGTTCAGAGAATCTGGAGAAATCACTGCACATAAGCGATGATATTATGGACCTTTGATCCCTCAGGTGGTACTGCATCAAAAACCAACATCAGTGTGTAAAGGATATCACCACATGGGCTCAGGACCACTTCATAAAACCACTGTCAGTAACTACAGTTGGTTGCTACATCTGTAAGTGCAAGTTAAAACTCTGCTATGCAAAGCAAAACCCATTTATCAACAACACCAAGGAACGCAGCTGTTTTTGCTGGGCCCGAGCTCATCTAAAATGGACTGATGCAAAGAGGAAAAGTGTTCTGTGGTCTGACAATTCCAAATTTCAAATTATATTTGTAAACTGTGGACGTGGTGTCCTCCGGAATGAAGAGGAAAATAACCACCTGGATTGCTATAGGCGCAAAGTTCAAAAGCCAGCATCTGTGATAGTATGGTGGTGTATTAGTGCTCAAGGCATGGGTAACTTACACATCTGTGAAGGCACCATTCATGCTGAATGGTTCATACAGGTTTTGGAGCAACATATGTTGTCCTCCAAGCAACGTTATCATGGACGCCCCTGCTTATTTCAACAGGACTATGCCAAGCCACATGTTAAAAGAGTGCGGGTACTTTCTTGGCCCGTCTGCAGTCCAGACCTGTCTCCTATCGAAAATGTGTGGCGCATTATGAAGCGTAAAATACGACAGCGGAGACCCCGGGCTGTTGAACGACTAAGACGCTACATAAAACAAGAATGAGAAAGAATTCCACTTTCAAAGCTTCAACAATTAGTTTACTCTGTTCCCAAACGTTTATTGAGTGTTGTTAAAAGAAAAGGAGATGTAACACAGTGGTGAACATGCCCTTTCCCAACTACTTTGGCACGTGTTGCAGCCATGAAATTCAAAATTAATTATTTGCAAAAAAAAAAAAATTAAGTTCATGAGTTTGAGCATCAAATATCTTGTCTTTGTAGTCCATTCAATTGAATATGGATTGAAAATGATTTGCAAATCATTGTATTCCGTTTATATTAACATCTAACACAATTTCCCAACTCATGGAAACAGGGTTTGTATATCGCACAGAGACAAACCCGCGATACAACGTGTATATCGATATATGGCCCAGCCCTAGGTGACATTCATATGTTGTCAATATTCAGTGTTTTATTGTTCATAGAAAAATGTAAAATTCCATTATGTTTTTTAAAGGCATACTGAAATGAGATTTTCTTATTTAAACGGGGATAGCAGGTCCATTCTATGTGTCATACTTGATCATTTTTTGATATTGCCATATTTTTGCTGAAAGGATTTAGTAGAGAACATCCACGATAAAGTTTGCAACTTTCGGTGTTAAGAGAAATGCCCTGCCTCTACCGGAAGTTGCAGACAATGACGTCACACGTGTGGGGGCTCCTCACATATTCACATTGATTTTAATGGGAGCCTCCAACAAAAAGTGCTATTCGGACCGAGAAAATGACAATTTCCCCATTAATTTGAGTGAGGATGAAAGATTCGTGTTTGAGGATATTGATAGCAACAGACTAGAAAAAAAAGTGGTAAAAAAAAAAAAAGTAAAAAAAAAAAACAAAAAAAAAAAAAAGCGCGATTGCATTCAGACGGATTCCGATGTTTTTAGAGATATTTACTAGGATAATTCTGGGAAATCCCTTATCTTTCTATTGTGTTGCTAGTGTTTTAGTGAGTTAAATAGTACCTGGTAGTCGGAAGGGTGTCTCCACGGGTGTCTTGACGCGCAGTGTTTCAGGGGAGTCGACGGCAGCTGTGGACGGCACAAGCTCAGCTTTTCTCCGGTAAGAACTGACTTTTTAACCACAATTTTCTCACCGAAACCTGCTGGTTGACATGTGGTCGAGATCCATGTTCTCTTGACCGCGCTCTGATCCATAGGAAAGTTTCACCTCCAGGAATTTTAAACAAGGAATCACCGTGTGTTTGTGTGGCTAAAGGCTAAAGCTTCCCAACTCCATCTTTCTACTGTGACTTCTCCAATACTAATTGAACAAATTGCAAAAGAATCAGCAACACAGATCTCCAAAATACTGTGTAATTATGCCGTTGGAGCAGACGACTTTTAGCTGTGTGTGTGTGTGTACAGCGCTCATATTTCCTTAAAACTCGTGACGTCTTGCGTACACGTCATCATTACACGACGTTTTCAAGACAAAACTCCCAGGAAATTTAAAATTGTAATTTAGTAAACTAAAAAGGCACTATTTGCATGTGTTGCAATGTTAATATTTCATCATTGATATATAAACTATCAGACTGCGTGTTGCGTAGTAGTGGGTTTCAGTAGGTCTTTAAAGCGGTCTGTCATAACGTTTTAAGCATTTAATCAGACATTAGTTTGAAGTTTTGTATTAGTGTTCCTAAAAATAGATATACCTGCCCCCAGACACATTTTTTTTCTCTAAATGTGGCCCCCGATTCCAAATAAATGCCTAGGCCTGTTGTAGAGTCAATATGTAAAAGTTATGGTAAAAATTAACAAGCAAAAAAAATAATAATAATGCTATTATTAATATTAATCTTCCTACTCCTTTGCAGACATGTTGTGTAAACGTAACAACGTGATGTTAAAACAACTAATGCAATTAGCAATTATTGTCTATTTAAGAGTTTTAATACGAACCAGAGGATGGGCTCGATGGTGTTATTTCTTCCGGGTTGAGGCAGTGAAGGGAGGGATGAGCAGTGATGCTGGATGCTTGTGTGTTCCCTCCGTACATCAGCAGCCGAACTCTCCCCTCCTCCCCGCTCTCACACACTAGGACTCGGCCAGCTAGAGGCAGCCGCGAGGGACGGAGCTCAGCCAGCCGCGCACTCCTTTCCCCCTTCTCCGTCGCATCTACGGTCCACCTACTAACCCCGATGGATGTCCCAACCCATAGCTACTTGAGACGTCGGACCACGGCCGAGTAGACGTTCTTGTCGGCCTTACGTCACGCTCCGTTTTCCATGCCGTAAACGGGTGGTGTTGGACGGCAGAGAGACGGAGAGGAGACTCGCTCCCCCTTGTTAGCAGGGGAAGCTAACCTTGCTAGCTAACTTTAGCCGCAACACTTGGTACCCTGCAGGACTTTCGTGGCTAGCCTGAGGTGGACTCGGTGCGGCCCCGTCGCTCTTTTAAATTAAGGTAAGCGAGGTTTATATTTTTTTTCTAACAATCAACCTTGAGGTTGTCCCAGCGCCAGGCTGCTTGTGACCGGTGACATGTTAATAGTAGTCGCGATCAGGCGCTATGGCAGCGGGGTTCTTGTTGACAGAAGCACGCAATTAGTTAACAGAGATACGAAGTGAAAATAAGCAAATTCCCTCACTCTTAATCTGCCTATAATAACACAAGTGACGGACTTGCTTGGACCCTTGGGTACTTTTTGCACCACATATTGGCAGCCATTTCTCAGCATAAGATGCAGATTTGTCATGGGACATTCACCCAATTATAGTTGATGATAAAAATAAAAATGCATGTTTCTCTGCCGGGACCTATTTGTTGTGTATATACAAATGTGTCTACTGTACAGTTCCACGTTTGATGGATATACCGATAGGTCAAGTTATATTCTTCAATTTCAATATCGATCTGTGCTCGGCAAGTTTGCCTTCCGGAAGATAGGTATCGATACAAGAAAAGGAAAATATTGGATTTAAGAATGGCAGACTTTGTTTGAAGTTTAGCACTTTGAATCATCCATTCATCTTCTTCCGCTTATCTGAGGTCGGGTCGCGGGGGCAGCAGCCTAGGCAGGCAAGCCCAGACTTCCCTATCCCCAGTCTCTTTGTCCAACTCCTGCCGGGGCATCCTAAGGCGTTTCCAGGCCAGCCGGGAGACAGTCTTTCCAACGTGTCCTGGGTCTTCTCCGTAACCTCCTACCGGTCGGGTGGCATCCTGACCAGATGCCCGAAACCACCTCATCTGGCTCCTCTCGATGTAGAGGAGCAGCAGCTTTACTTTGAGCTCCTCCCGGATGGCGGAGATTCTCTCCCTATCTCTGAGGTAGAGCCTCGCCACCCGACAAAGGAAACTTATTTCGGCCACTTGTACCCAAGATCCTGTCCTTTAGGTCATAACCCAAAGTTCATGACCATAGGTGAGGATGGAAACGTAGATCGACCGGTAAATTGAGAGCTTTGCCTTCCGGCTTCACCTCAACGGATCGATACAGCGTACGCATTACTGAAAATGCCGCACCGACACCGCCTGTTGATCTCACGATCCACTATTCCCTCACTCGTGAACAAGACTCCAAGGTATTCAAACTCTTCCACATGGGGAAGGGTCTCCTCCCTAATGGCATTCCACCCTTTTCTGGGCGAGAACCATGGACTCCAACTTTTAACGATAATGATGTTATATTTCACATTCACTCTGCTTGGATTTTGTTTTGCTAAAAAGTTACTGAATCAGTTTTAACTCACTGAATTATTTCAGATCTTATTGTTAAACAAACAAAAAAAATGTCACTGAATTGTATGGCAATCATAAGTTCTGAATCAAATTTTATATTTATGTGAGAAAAATTTACCAGGATCCACCTCGTTATTTTTGGGCCTTTCTTGCTCGATTTAATAACATGGCATGCAGTCTGATCACCTGACACTGTTAAGACAGAAGTAACTGACATTTAACATCCATTCATCCTTTTCCCATACAAATTTGTCTTAATGAGGGCCACAGGTGAGCTGGAGGAACCTATACCAGTGGGGTACATCCGGAACTGGTCACCAGTTCTTCATGGGGCAGATATGGTCAAACACTTATTTACACTCCCATTTACACCCAGTGGACACTCAATGACACTATACCGACCTCCATGTCCAGTTTAAAACCTGTCAGACAAACATTTTTGTAGCCAATTCCTGGAAACACTCAAGTTCTTCTGTTGTATAGAGGAACTTGAAACACTCAAAACACATTGGCAGATCATTGCATTGACATTTTAACTTTGCTAGCAAACATAGAATAATTGGTGTTCTTCAAGTCATTCCTGTAAGTCCTCTCTTTTTTGGCAGTTACAATCATTTTTCATAATTTGATGTATGTAACCCAGGTGGTGCTGTAGCTTGTTCAATTTAGATGCAGTCAGTAGTCATATTTAACTTCTTTAGTTATAGTAATAGTGTTCGTCAAGGTTCTCTTTTGTTCATCATTTGGACTTCAACTAGGGGACGGCATGGCGCGGTTGGGAGATCCCCACCTTCTATCTACCACGTCACGTCCGTTGTGTCCTTGAGCAAGACATTTCACCCTTGCCCCTGATGGGTCGTGGTTAGGGTCTTGCATGGCAGCTCCCGCCATCAGTGTGTGAATGTGTGTGTGTGTGTGTGTGTGTGTGCGTGTGTGTGCGTGTGTGTGAGTGTGTGTGAGTGTGTGTGCGTGTGTATGTGTGTGTGTGAATGGGTGAATGTGGAAATAGTGTCAAAGCGCTTTGAGTACCTTGAAGGTAGAAAAGCGCTATACAAGTATAACCCATTTATATAAATATTCAATGTTGAGTTCATACTTCAGTTAAAAACATATTTTTGGGTAAAAACAGCGGAGTACTTCTGTTGCTCCGACAAAATAAATAAATCAAAATCAAATGTCTACTGTAGAGGACGCTGGCTCTTCGGAATATACAAAATTAGGCTCGTAGTGAAGGGAGAAGTCTGGCTGGTCCACTGGTCGTTAGCTTAGCCCCCAAACCAATCTAGTAGATTACCCCTGATGTACATTCTCAATTTAGCCTAACATGCATGTATTTGGGATGTGGGAGGAAGCATGCAAGAGTAAACCCATCATGCAAGCACAGGACGTTAACAGCTGTAATAATCTATGGAAGTTGGGAAATTGATTCACTGTCATCATAAAGCAGAGTTGATGAAGATGTGACAAGGAGCCAGTCAAATGAATCTGTCATGTTGCTTAAAGAGAGGTGCATCTATTATTTATCACAAGTGTGTGTCTGTGTGATGCTGGAGGGAAGGACCTGTAGCAATGCCAGCTTTGATCACATTCTCAACATTAGGTCAGCAATAAATATTAATATTAATGATGAGGATTGTTTTAAGATGGGGATGCAGATTCAAAGGTTGTTGAATGTGTGATTTGTGTCTGTTTTACACTTTAAACTTGAGTTAATGCCACACAAAGAGGAAATGAATCAGGTTCCTCATTTCAAGGCTGTGTCGTTGCTATGATGCGTTTCCTTTGCGGCCCGTGCGTTGACAGTGTGGTCTGGCTTCAGCACTTTTTTCCTTCTGTGTGTTTTTTAGTATCACCAATCTGTCATACAATAGAAAGTTTTTGCGGCAACCTTAAAATTCACCAGATGTATGTCAAAGATATTCATCATACTAACCACATATTGCGGAATCTCCAAGGTCAAACAAAGACTTCCAAATCACCCATCTAATTTGAATTGATGGAAACAGTAAACATTTAAATAGGTTCTATAGTCACACTGTTGCCAGCATTAAACATGCAGTGACAAATATCCGATAAAAAAATTGCATTGTAAGTGGACATACAGTAGGGACCTATGAAATCCATTTAATTTTTTCCAAATTTCGTTTTAT
This sequence comes from Nerophis ophidion, assembly GCF_033978795.1. NCBI lineage: Eukaryota > Metazoa > Chordata > Actinopteri > Syngnathiformes > Syngnathidae > Nerophis > Nerophis ophidion. The sequence continues at coordinate 33,859,657 of NC_084621.1, read as the reverse complement.
TGTTTCCCCAAATTCCATTAAACATTTTTAGAATTCCGTTTTTTTTACCTTTTACATTCATTGTTCCACAATAGTGTGCTTTTGCTAAACACAATGTAATAAAATGTCCAAATGCAAAAATCTTTTACATTTTATTAGTGCAATACAATACTACATTACAATACAGTATTTTTGTATCCGTATTTTTCAGCCACTCAACCAAATTGTATATTGATGTAGATGCCCATATATGTCCCTACAGATTTACTTTACAAAAGATAAGTATGGGATATTTCTCTTGTTACCTTATTTCTATTTGACTCTATTAAATGTTTTGATATATTTAGTGTTTGACGCAGCTGAACCGCGCTAGAGGGGATGAAAAGAAAAAGAAGACAGAGGGTGAAATTGTGGGAAGCAGAGAAGGACAAGACAGAGAGAGACAACAAAAACAACATAACTACATCAGCAAATATGACAGTACAAATATGAGAACAGTAAAAATATAGAAACAACTCATTGGTGAAGTAAATTGTAATAACAAAGTATTGACAATAACCATTATTGCACTACAATTGAAAGAATAATAATACAAATAGAAATAACAATATTGATATTGAGTATAACAATATTTAGAGGAGCAAACTATATTAACCTTTTACATGATTATGGTTAAAAATAGGTTAAACTTTGGCAGTGTGCCTTTTTTTGTGTGATGTGGGTGTATAAGTGTGATTGTGTACATGTGCATGTATGAGTATGTGTTGCCTGAACTGGTTTGTATGTATGAGTTTATGTATGTATATGTGCATGTGTATGTATGTATGCCTGGATGTATGTACAGTGAATGTATCTGCAGTGTATTTTGTATGTAATTATGTATGTATGTGAATGCGTATGAACATATCTATCTGCGTATGTACTGTATGTATATATGCGTTCGTATGTACTGTATGTATGTACAGTATGTATATTTGTTTCCCAGTATGTGCGGTAGCCAAAGCACAGCCCAGTATTTTTAGTCAATGCATTATAATCAAATTATTTTGTAAGATGAATGTACCAGTGTGTGCTTTATGTACAAAACCCAAAACCAGTAAAGGTGGCACATTGTGTAAAATGTAAATTAGAAAAGAATACAATGATTTGCAAATCCTTTTCAACCTATATTCAATTGAATATATTGCAAAGACAAGATAAAATTTTGATATTTTTTGCAAATATTAGTTCATGTGGAATTTAATGCCTCTAACGTGTTGCAAAAAAGCTGGCTCAAGTGGCAAAAATGACTGAGAAAGTGGAGGAATGCTCATCAAACACTTATTTGGAACATCCCACAGATGAACAGGCTCATTGGGAACAGGTGGGTGCCATGATTGGGTATAACAGCAGCTTCCATGTAATGCTCAGTCATTCACAAACAAGGATAGGGCAAGGGTCACCATTTTGCAGGGGTGTACCGGTACGTGTATTTGTATTGAACTGTTTCGGTACGTGGGTTTCGGTTTGGCACGCGGGCGTACCAAACGAGTTAGTAAGTCTTCACAAGCTGCTTTGCTTTCTGCCTCTGTCTCAGCAGCAAGCATTGTACCACCCACACAACCATCTGATTGGTTACATACACAGCCAATCAGCAGTGCGTATTCAGAGCGATGTAACAGCCAATCAGCAGTGCGTATTCAACGCGCATAGAGTCAATGCTTCAGCGTCGAACAGATATTCGTTTAGCAGGGGAGCAGCGGACTCTCCCCAAATTATACTAAACACTTCTAAGTCAACTACTTTCTAAACATCACTATGAGCCCGTTGACCTTCCAGAAACTTAAACTGCTCGCATTTCGGGCTTGAGGTGAAAGCTAATTAGCTTTTAGCGTAACATTAGTTCATTTTGGTGTGTGTGTGTGTGTGTGCGCGTGTGTGTGTGCGTGTGTGTATTAGGGGCAGCAAAGCCCTGTCTGTCTGTTATTTCATTGAACTCCATGGTGTTCAGGGATAATAGTCTCTCCTATTGCTATTGTATTATTGTTTTTAGCTATAATTACATTAATAATTAGTAATGTAGCAGCCTAGTTTTGAATGGCAGGGTCCATGCTATCACATGTTGATAAAAATATAACATTTACATAATAAAAGTCCACTGCAGGCTTCCCAAATGCTTTAATAAATTAAGCATGATGAGTTGACTTGAAATTGTTTAATGTTGCACTTTTTATATGTAAAAGAAAGGTTTTGTCATTTTGAGGCATTTTAATGTGGATTAACGTGGGCAGAATTATTATAGTGTTCACAATGTTAAAAGGATAAAGCCATTATTTACAAATTTGGTAAATAAATAACCAAAATATTTATATTTTGTTGTTTTCTTACCATACCGAAAATTAACCGAACCGTGACTTCTAAACCGAGGCACGTACTGACCCGAAATGTTTGTGTACCGTTACAACCCTACCATTTTGTGAACAAATGTGTGGGCAAATCAGTGTGTAAGGGCTATCAACAAATGGGCTCAAGAACACTTCAGAAAACCATTGTCAGTAACTACAGTTTGTCGCTACATCTGTAAGTGCAAGTTGTGCTAAGTGAAAGCCATTAATCAACAATACCGAGAAACTCTTTGTTGGGCCCGAGCTCATCTAAGATGGACTGATGCAAAGTGGAAAAGTGTTCTGTGGTCTGACAAGTCCATAATTCAAATTGTTTTTGGAAACTGTGGACCAAACAGGAAAAGAACCATCCGGACTGTTCTCGCCGCAAAGTTCAAAAGCCAGCATCTGTGATGGTACGGGGGTGTATTAGTGACCAAGGCATGGGTAACTTAAACATCTGTGAAAGCACCATTAATGCTGAAAGGTACATACAGGTTTTGGAGCAACATATGTTGCCATCCAAGCAATATCTTTTTATTGTAGCAAGACAATGCCAATTTTGCATGTGTTACAATAGCGTGGCTTTGTAGTAAAAGAGTGCAGGTACTACACTGGCCTGCCTGTTTTGTAGACCTGTGTCCCATTGAAAATGTGTGGCGCATTACGTATGAAGTTTAAAATACGACAACAGAGACCCTGGACTGTTAAAGAACTTAAGCTGTGCATCAATCAAGAATAGGATAGAATTACACGTGAAAAGCTTTAAAATTTGGTCTCAGTTCCCAAATGTTTACTGAGCATTGTTAAAAGGAAAGGCCATGTAACACAGTTGTAAAAATGCCTCTGTACCAACTTTTTTGCAATGTGTTGCTGCCTTTAAATTCTAAGTTAATGATTATTTGCAAAAATAAATTACGTTTCTCAGTTCTAACAATAAATATCTTGTCTTTGCAGTCTATTCAATTGAATATACGTTGAAATGGATTTGCAAATCATTGTATTCAGTTTTTTTATTTACAATTTACAGAACTTGCCAACTTCACTGGTTTTGGGTTTTGTATATATGATGATCATCATCTAATTTTCACACTCACACAACATGCGTTTGTCTGTGGATACGGTTTTAGTTCCTGTTATAAAATCCGCGTGACATTATCTAATGTTTTGAAAACATTTTATGACAGAAACTAATGTTTTTCAATTCAAGACTTGTTTGACTTTCATACAGCAGTGGAATGCGTTCACTCAGCTGCTCTATTAGTTGTTGTTGCACAAAAAGACGTCTCTGGGTAGCTAGGATACCAGCGGATCAATGTCTGCTCCACCGAGCGGGTGTCTGATTTGTAGGCTGGAGTTAATGTTGCTGTGGCTAGACAAAGGTGAAGCCATTCCCGCAAAACAGTGCCTTACAGCCGGTCTAAGTTCAAGCCACGACTCCACTGCCGCTGATTGTCGTCGCCTCACCTTTTAGTCCAACTTAAGAGTCTCAAAATGTAGTAACTTGTTTGACGAGCTGCAAGTGTCTCTAGATTAAGTTTACTGTGCCGCCACTTTTTTTTTCTATTTTTCCTATTTCCCCTTATCTTCTTATTCTCTAGTAAAACAGGTGCGTCTCAACCACCACAGTTACGATGTGAACCACCGCCAAGTGTCGTTTGTTTAATGACATACTTTTTAATATTATTAGCCTTACAGGAGAATCGTATAATGCTGTTAAATCCTTACAAAATGTATCACTCTTCCTGTGTTTCTGATTACTTTAAAATGTTGTTTTTGTCTTGTCTGATCAATATTTTAACAATATCTAATAAGGTTTAACAGTTCATGTATTCATAACCGAAAGATTTTCAGTTTGGTACAGACAATTTCCAAGTGCTTATACGGTACACATTTAGTGAAGGACAGAAAGTGTGCCCTTAGTTATCATCTAAATCAAGCCTGGGCAATTATTTTGATTTGGGGGCCAAATTTAGAGAAAAAAAAAATGTGCCTGGGGGCCGGTATATCTGATTTTTAAGAACACTAATACAAAACCTCACAATAATGTCTGATTGAATGCTAAAAACGTTATGATGGACAGCCTTAAAGAAAAATGGAATGGAATTTCAATCTTTTTTACTGAATGAGACACCCAGAATGTACACGAAAATAAAGAATGTGGGATTTACAATATTGACCATTAACGATAAAACACTGAATATTGACATGGTATGAACGCCACACCCCCTCTTGATCAACATATTTTACAATCAAGCGAAACACAAAATTGCAACAAACAGAGCTAAATATAATCGCGAAAAAACGCAAAAACAAACTAACAACCCGCATTTCAGGCTGGCCTCTCTGGAAACACTCTGTGGAAACGCTCCACACTGCTTGGTACCTCATCTGAGCTGCTGTGACTTAGATTACCATAGTAGCTAATTAGATTACCATAGTAATGCAAAAGAGCAGATTCCAACCATTGAAATACTTTGTATACTTCAAGACTCTCAGTCATTTGAAAACATCACTGCACATCATAATGGCAGCTACACCTTCCATCTTAAAGATCCAAAATAATTATTTGGGAATGTCCGGCGGGCTAGCTTGAAAAGCCTAACGGGCCGCATGTGGCCCTCAGGCCTTAATTTGCCCACGTCTGATCTAAATAAAACAGTGCAGCTTTTAGCTTGCAAGAGTTGTGGCTAACGGCAGTGCCAAGGATTAGCCAGGAAGTCTTAGACAAACTGAACAGTCCAGTTGCTATCGAGTTAACATACTGAGAGTGTGTCAACATTGTTCAGTAGAAATGGTAACTGTGGTACAAACTGAAAGTTCCTTATTGGATGACGTGCAACATTAATAGTTTCCAACTTGTTGAACTATTGATGTTGCACTTCAGCCAAAAAGGAACTTTCATTTACCTAAAAATAAAATAATTATATAGTTCAAACTGCTACCGAACCATGTTGACGGCGTATGGTTTCATCCCTAATATCAAGTTGTAAATCGGTGGGTGCTTTGGTTTGTCATTTATGGTAGTTTGATGAATTTTGTATTGCTCTTAGTTTGCCAGGAACAATAGGTCCATTCTGGCAAATATCTCCAGAGAGGAGGTAGCAGCATTCCCGCTACTCTGTGTGCCAGCGAGGCTCGCGTTAGTTTAGGATTGGGTTTCCACAGCCACCTGGAGCTCGCAGCACAGGAATGCCATTGTTCCCACTGTGGGACTATAGCAGGATCAAAACCACTTGCATGCTCACAACCAACCAGACCGATGAAGAGCACACGCACATTGTAGCTGCTGCGTAATATTTCAAAGGGTTATCATAAATTTCGGCAGGCTTGAGGCAAAAGGAAATGACGTGTTCAGAAATGAAACTAGGCTGTCCATTGGTCGAGGAATAGTCTGCAGTACATTTGACAAGCTGTTTAGTGGTTTCATTTATCTAAAAATGAAAGGCAAAAGTTGTTTTTGAGGGTCTGTGCTTAAAATACTTTGAGGATTTTATTAGCTAATGCTGTCAATGTGACTACACAATTATGTTCCCCTTAGGCATTGGTCTTAATTTCTAGACTTTTTGTTGAACAAGCCACGCGTTGATTAATGTTGGAAAGAATCAGCGGATCATCTATTAGTGAAAATATGGATCCTGCCAATTTGTAATACAAACCCCGTTTCCATATGATTTGGGAAATTGGGTTGGATATAAATACAAACGGAATACAATTACTTGCAAATCGTTTTCAACCCATATTCAGTTGAATATGCTACAAAGACAACATATTTGATGTTAAAACTGATAAACGTTTTTTTTTTGTTGCAAATAATCATTGACTTTAGAATTTGATGCCAGCAACACGTGACAAAGAAGTTGGGAAAGGTGGCAATAAATACTGATAAAGTTGAGGAATGCTCATCAAACACTTATTTGGAACATCCCACAGGTGTGCAGGCAAATTGGGAACAGGTGGGTGCCATGATTGGGTATAAAAGCAGCTTCCATGAAATGCTAAGTAATTCACAAACAAGGATGGGGCGAGGGTCACCAATTTGTAAGCAACTTGTCGAACAGTTTTGGAACAACATTTCTCAACGAGCTATTGCAAGGATTTTAGGGATTTTACCATCAACGGTCCGCAAAATCATCAAAAGGTTTAGAGAATCTGGATAAATCACTGCACGTAAGCGATGATGTTACGGACCTTTGAGCCCTCAGGCGATACTGCATCAAAAACCAACATCAGTGTGTAAAGGATATCACTACATGGGCTCAGGAACACTCCATAAAACCACTGTCGGTAACTACAGTTGGTCGCTACATCTGTAAGTGCAAGTTAAAACTCTGATATGCAAAGCGAAACCCATTTATTAACAACACCCAGGAACGCCGCCTGCTAGGCAGGCGGCCCGAGCTCATCTAAGATGGACTGATGCAAAGTGGAGAAGGGTTCTGTGGTCTGACGAGTCCACATTTCACATTATATTTGGAAACTGTGGACGTGGTGTTCTCCGGAACAAAGAGGAAAATAACCATCCGGATTGTTGTAGGCGCAAAGTTCAAAAGCCAGACTCTGTGATGGTATGGGGGTGCGTTAGTGCCCAAGGCATGGGTAACTTACACATCTGTGAAGGCACCATTAATGCTGAATGGTCCATACAGGTTTTGGAGCAATATATGTTGTCATCCAAGCAACTTTATCAAGGACGCCTCTTCTTATTTTAGCAAAACAATGCCAAGCCACGTGTTACAACAGTGTGGCGTCGTAGTTAAAAAATGTGGGTACTATCCTGGCCCGCCTGCAGTCCAGACATGTCTCCCATCGAAAATGTGTGGCGCATTATGAAGCGTAAAATACGACAGCGGAGACCCCGGACTGTTGAACGACTAAAGCTCTACATAAAACAAGAATGGGAAAGAATTCCACTCTCAAAGCTTCAACAATTAGTTTCCTCAGTTCCCAAACGTTTATTGAGTGTTGTAAAAAGAAAATGTGATGTAAAACAGTGGTGAACATGCCCTTTCCCAACTACTTTGGCATGTGTTGCAGCCATGAATTTCTAGGTTAATTATTATTTGCATAAAAAAATAAAGTTTATGAGTTTGAACATCAAATATCTTGTCTTTTTAGTGCATTCAATTGAATATGGGTTGAAAAGGATTTGCAAATCATTGTATTCCGTTTATATTTACATCCAACACAATTTCCCAACTCATATGGAAACGGGGTTTGTAGCAGACAACTTCACTCAGTTTAATTAATGTTGACGGATTCCCCACATAACTGACTGACACTGACTGTTTATCTCAGTGTTTGTCACATCATTAATTTGTGTTCCCTGCTGCTGCTGATAAGTGTGAGGATGGGATGCTCGTCACAGCCCCCCACTCATGGTAGGTGGTGTGAGGCGGAGTTGAAATCACTCTTCTATGAGGATGTGTCTCCACTTTGTATATCCTGTACCATGCTTTAACAATGTGGCAAAGGACAAGGATGGTGGAAAAAGTTTGTCACCTTGCTGTAAACTTGCTTGAAGATTAACGAATGGAAAGTTGTGTGCCCAGGTTGTTAGTGTGATCATTGCTTGTCATTGTGTAGACACGTTCCTCCTGAAAGCCAGTGTTTTTTTTTATGGTACTAGTGCCTCATAGGTTGTACAGTACCATTTAGGTTTTCATGCTTAAATTACGTAAGTTTTAGTGCAGGGGTGCCCAAAGTGGGGTCCGCAGGTCAAAAGTGTGTTGCTGAGTCATTTCATTTGGCCAGCCAAAAGGTGGCTTCCCAAATGTATTACGTATTCACCCTGACATTTTTAAAGCTCACACAATCATCAATGGCATGTTCACAAGATAAATTAGTTTGCCTCTGTCCAACGTGACAATTAACACTACCTTATACAGGGCAGTAGGGAGCTAAACTCCTCACTCATGTGTTGTGGCAGTGTGGTCAATATTACGTCATCACACAATTTGCATAATAGGTGATTATGCATTAATTTTCTTTAAACAGCCTAAAAATGCAGTATGTCATACATACATTTAATAACAAAACCTTGGTTTTCCACAGATTGCCCATTTACTTGCAACAATTGCCTTGAGGCAAAACGTTTAGGCACCTGTCGTTCTTTAGAATGTATGAAGTGTTTTAAGTGCATAGGACACGTTTCTTAGTGTGATAAAGAGGGTTGCAACTAAGGACTATTTTGATCGTCAACTTTTCATCAACTATCTCAACGATTTGACAACTAATATGATTTGAAGCGTCCACCTATTCAGTGACACTAATTTAGCCATTTTCTTTTAAACTAAGCTTAATATGTTTGTTTTAACTCATAATAGATATATAGATAGAGATGATTACTTATTCAGCTTATCAGGCTGCTACAAAAATAAAACAAACTTTTAAAACGTTGTCCAAGCAAGGACAGGCAAATGTAAAAAGTATCATATTTTTATGTGAACAAAGGACAGTCAGAATAGCAGCAATTAAACTACAAAACAACCCCCCTCCAAAAATAAAAGTGCATTTTGTGACGATGATGTGTTTTAAAACGCTGCACACATGATATAAACAAAGTTTACCTAAGGGACTTTGACTAGAATGGTAGTTATTTTTATTTTTAACCGTTTTCTCCATTGTTAGGTAGCTATAAGCTAACTGCTGTCTCATCTGACATGTCTTCCCACTTAAAATGCTCCCACATGACAGATGTACTGCCATGAAACGCAAGGTCAACTTTCATAATCGACCAATTTATTCATGTTTTTGATGTGTTTGGAGTGAAATGTTTTCTCTCAGTGTGTGTTGAAGTTGCCACAGATGTTTTTTGCTTTTTGTTGCGCTGACTCGGCATGTTCGTTTAGGTTTGGAAAGCACAAAGAATGTTGTCACCAACCATTATTCACAAATTAATTTGTGAATTAAAAGCAAATTTTATTTTTGCTTTTTGTGGACAAATTGTTGTACCCCTAGTGTGAAAGCTGTGTGGAGTGTGTTACAAGCTTATAAAACTTAAAATGCAAATAGTAATTATAAAAATCATGAAATAAATGAAAAGTAAACCCAACTTTGCAAATACTCGCCTCCCACGGGGGAGTCCTACGATATTCAAGGACACACTGCACGTTATTAATTAGGTACATTTTCACTGTTCGTTTTGTAGAAGAAGTTTTTTTTTTTTTACTCAACTGCAGAAAGTATTAAGGCAACAATGTTTAATCAATCAAAGTTTATTTATATAGCTCTTGGTCACAAGTGTCTCAACGGGCTGCACAAGCCACAACGACTTATTTGGCTCATCAGGGTAAGAAATAATTCAACCTAATGGGAACAATGACAAACCTCGGAGGGGACCGCAGGTGAATAATGATCTCAGATTCGGTGGGGGACAAAATGTAACGCATTTTAGCGATATTACGGAGATTAAAAAGAAGGCTGTTTTAGTAACACTCTTAATGTGTGACTCAATTGAGAGAATTCAGTCAAGATTCTTTACCAAGTCACTTTGTGTAATTGTTTGGTTGTCAAATGTTAAGGTGTTTTTATTAGATAGGTTTCGGTGTCTAACAGGACCGATAATAAACATTTCCGTTTTCTTAGAGTTAAGATTCAAAAAGTTGATGGACATCCATTCATTTCATATAGACACGCCTCCAGGTGACTACAATCTGGTGTGTTTGCTAGCATTTTCCATCCATCATCCATTTTCTACCGCTTGTCACGGGGGATGCTGGAGCCTATCCAAGTTGCATTGTAAATCAAAGCGATTCCTTCACCCTTTTTAGGGGATGGGCAAAATGTGCATTCTTATTGTTAGGAGGAGATGCCTCGTTAAGTGGGAAAAATTTATCAGGTTTAAACCAGGTTTCGCTGAGACCAATGATGTTAAGATTATTTTCTCTAATGACCTTATTAACTAATAACGTTTTCAATGATCTGATGTTTAAAAAGACCATATTATAGGTAGTGGGCTATTTTGCGGAATTTTTGTTAATGGTATCCATAGTAGTGATATTAATAACGTTACGATTATTTTGTGTAGTGCGCCTTAAATAATTTTGATCACATCTAGGAATTGATATGACAGGAATCTTCAGATTGTTTGCTTGGTGCTGCGATAGATTGAACGCGTCATAATTTGCGTGTTTACCTTTCGCACAGTCACTACAGAAAACCATTATGTGAGTTGTGTATTATTCTATGAGAAATGCTTATGTGTGTAAGAATTTTCCAGTCTTGCACTGGTTAGTTAACTGACTCCTCACCCGGACTAACAGACACTGTAATTCCCTGTGTCTGAGCTTGCTCTTGGGTTAGTCAAGTGTGACTCAACCAGTAATCTATGTTTATAGACAGGGTGAAGGCCGTCCCTCATCAGCATTTGTATTTATTGTATGTATTTCTATTCATCCATTTTCTACCGCTTGTCCTTTCTGGGGGTGCGGGGGGTCGCTGGAGCCTATTTGTACACAAGTATTTATTTTTACACAATTGTTTTTATGATATTAAATAGGGGTTAAATACAAATAAAAATAATAATTTTAAAAATTATATTGCAGTATTTTTAAGAAATACTGTATGGTGTTAGGGTTTTGAATTGTAACTATTTCTAAAAATTTAGACATAAAACAAATTGTATGAAAACCAAAGCAATGTTTCCATGTAAATCCAATATTGTTCATTCCAGACACCCCAAAATATTTGCACAACCCATGTTACAGTGACTTATTTCTTGAATTCAGTAGTCAGTATTTTGCAGTTGTACTCTATAAAATAAACAAAGAGACTTAGTCACCAACGTGTGGGAGTCTTTGTCAGGGTGTTTTATTCCACAGAACAAATAGACTAGTATGTTACATGAAAAGTTTGGCTTTACAATAATTGAGACCGGGCACAGGTTTTTTTTAAAAGCCTAATCATACAAAAAAAAGTATGTGGTGGGAGGATTTTTGTATTAAGTATTTTTGTACCAACAACATTGAAGGACACACCCCAGCTACATGATACATGCAACACTTCCTGCGCCCTTATTATGATAACAAGTTAGATTGAAAAAAAACAAACAAAAAAATATACTACTTGGTTTCGGGTACCTGTAATTGTGTCTTGACACTGAATGTTGTTAGCACTTTAACTAGATCAGATAGTAGAATAACTGTGATTCTACTCGTGGACTGATCTTCTGCTGATTTGGAAACAGATGAATGAAGCAAGATAACCATCAGCATCATCTCAGGGTTTTTTTCCCTCTAGTTGGTGGATTTGTGTTGTGTGTATGCGTGTGTATCCTCTGTTTTTCCTCTGGGTCATGTCAGGGATAGAGTTTCATAGAAGTGGGTCAGCCAATGCCACCAGGGAGCATTTCTAGCTCCCTCCTTGGCTAGAGCTCACTACGGCCAATGTAAACATTTGCATCCTAAGTTATTTATGCATATAAGCTGCCCCTTGCTATACGATATTTTGCTATGCATTGGTTCTTTTTTTTGTTCACATGACCTGACCGTATGTTGCTAGGATGATCATTGCATAGCTGTGAAGGTAAAACTTATAATGAAGTTTTTTTGGGCTCTGTTCACCAATGATTTGTTGTCAGACTGTCTCAACTAGATGGACACAGTGTCCCTGTTAGCTTAACATGTAATCCTTGATTTGAAAATAGTTAAAATGCTAACCAGAATTTGGTGTCAAATAGTGTCTCAAAGCAAATCATTTCAGTAGTATTTTTTTATGCCGAGGAATACAACCGTGAAGACAGAACCAAAGCAGATGTCAATAAGTTACGTTAAAATATTATCGAAGGCAGGTAAAAGCTGTGGAAAGCTATCAATTCTCCAATAGACCAGACCGCTTGTACTAGGGACTTTTGATTGATTGATACTTTTACTAGTAGATTGCACAGTTCAGTACATATTCCGTACAATTGAACACTAAATGGTAACACCCGAATAAGTTTTTCAACTCGTTTAATTCGGGGTCCATGTTAATCAAATCATGGTACAAATATATACTAACAGCATAATACAGTCATCACACAGGTTAATCATTATAGTATATACATTGAATTATTTACATTATTTACAATCGGGGGGTGGGATGAGGAGCTTTGGTTGATATCAGTACTTCAGTCATCAACAATTGCATCAACAGAGAAATGGACATTGAAACAGTGTAGGTCTTACTTGGTAGGATATGTACAGCGAGCAGAGAACATAGTGAGTTCAGATAGCATAAGAGCAAGTAAATACATTAGAAGTACATTTGATTTTTTAAATTAGGTTATTTATAATCCGGGGAGATGGGATGTGATTGGAGGAGGGTATTAGTAAAGGGTTGAAGTTGCCTGGAGGTGTTGTTTTAGCGCGGTTTTGAAGGAACTTACTTTTACACCTGTTGGAAGTGCATTCCACATTGATGTGGCATAGAAAGAGAATGAGTTAAGACCTTTGTTAGATCGGAATCTTGGTTAAACGTGGTCTGTGGAGCTCCCCCTGGTGTTGTGGTTATGGCGGTCATTTACGTTAAGGAAGTAGTTTGACATGTACTTCGGTATCAGGGAGGTGTAGCGGATTTTATAGACTAGGCTCAATGCAAGTTGTTTTACTCTGTCCTCCACCCTGAGCCAGCCCACTTTGGAGAAGTGGGTTGGAGTGAGGTGTGATCTGGGGTGGAGGTCTAAAAGTAACTGGACTAGCTTATTTTTTTCGGATGTTTGGAGTCTAGATTTGAGGGTTTTGGAGGTGCTGGGGTATCAGGAGGTGCAAGCGTAATCGAAAAAGGGTTGATGAGATTTCCCGCTAGAATCTTCAATGTGCTTTTGTTGACCAGAGAGGAGATTCTGTAGAAGAATCTCGTTCTTTGGTTGACCTTTTTGATTACATTGGTTGCCATTTTATCACAGGAAAGATTAGCCTCTAGAATGGAACCTAGGTAGGTGATCTCATCTTTCCTGGTGATAACAATGTCACCCACTTTTATAGTAAAGTCACTGACTTTCTTAAGGTTAATATGGGACCCAAATAGGATGGATTCCGTTTTACCTAAGTGTATTGATAGCTTGTTGTCAGCAAGCCAGGTGCAAATTTTAAGGAGTTCAGCACTGAGGATTTGTTCCACCTGTGACTTGTCCTTGCCGGATACCAGCTGGGCCGAGTCATCCGCAAACAGGAAAAATTCACAGTCGCGTGCTGATGGCATGTCATTTATGTATAGTAAGAACAGTAAATGTCCTAGTATACTGCTTTGGGGGACTCCACAGCTTACTGAGAGGGGAGGGGACACGGTGCCGTTCACCTCTACCACCTGTTTCCTCCCCTCCAAGTAAGATTGCATCCAGCTCGATGAGGTTTTATCGAATCCGATTGCTCTGAGCTTATCCAACAGTATAGTGTGGTTGACGGTGTCAAAGGCCTTCTGAATGTCCAGCACGACCATGCCGCAGTATTTGCCCGCGTCCACCTCATGTTTGATGTGATCGGTCAAATAGAGAAGGCATGTGTCAGTGGAGTGGTTAGTTCTAAAGCCGGATTGGAATTTGTACAGTTATTAGTGTCAGAGTTTGTTGGTGGCGAACCCCAAGATGCAGAGAAGGAGGCAGGCATTGAATAGGGAAACATAATTTAATTAAAATACTAGAACAAGAACAAACAAAAAGGGTACTAACAAAAAGCGCGCACGAGGCGGATAACAAACTAAAAGAGCTAGCATGGGAGCTGGAAGATAACAAGCCTAGTGTGGAAGCTAGCAGGAGAACAAGAACAAACAAAACGGTACTAACAAAAAGCGCGCTCGAGGCGGATAACAAACTAAAAGAGGGAGCTAGCAGGAAACAGAAGTCCTTACTTGTAGTACGAAAACAAAACGGAAGAAGGGAACAAAAGACAGTAAACTACAAACAGCTACCGAAATATAGCTTACCGCTACGCTGCAATGACAAGACAAGACAATACACGACACGACACAACAAGAGTGACAATAATCCAGCACTGACCGGAAGACAAAGCAGGTAAAAATAGTAGCGGGCTGATTGACACCAGGTGTGGCCAGGTGCCAATCAGCCGCAGCTGAGGGGGAACAGCGCTCAGGGAGAAAGACAGGAAACAGACAAAATAAGAGCACTGACAGGAAATACTACACACACAGAGGAAAAAACTAGAACACAAACAAACTGTCAGGGGCAAGCCTGACAATTAGTGTGTAGCATTCTCTTCCTGAATCTGTGTTTCCTATACATGTTTTAATTAGTGGTGGATCTTAACGATTAGTCGATTACAAACCCCGATTCCATATGAGTTGGGAAATTGTGTTAGATGTAATTATAAACGGAATACAATGATTTGCAAATCCTTTTGAACCCATTTTCAATTAAATGCACTACAAAGACAAGATATTTGATGTTCAAACTCATAAACTTTATTTTTTTTTGTAAATAATAATTAACTTAGAATTTCATGGCTGCATCATGCGCCAAAGTAGTTGGGAAAGGACACCTTTTCTTTTAACAACACTCAATAAACGTTTGGGAACTGAGGAAACTAATTGTTGAAGCTTTGAAAGTGGAATTTTTCCCATTCTTGTTTTATGTAGAGCTTCAGTCGTTTAACAGTCTGGGGTCTTTGCTGTCGTATTTTACGCTTCATAATGCGCCACACATTTTCGATGGGAGGCAGGTCTGGACTGCAGGCGGGCCAGCAAAATACCTGCACTCTTTTTTTACAAAGCCCCGCTGTTGTAACACTAGGTCTTGCTGAAATAAGCAGGGACGTCCATGATAACGTTGCTTGGATGACAACATATGTTGCTCCAAAACCTGTATGGACCTTTCAGCATTATTGGGGCCTTCACAGATGTGTATGTTACCCATGCCTTGGGCACTAATACACCCCCATACCATCACAGATGCTGGCTTTTGAACTGTGCGCCTATAACAATCCGAATGGTTATTTTCCTGTTTGTTCTGAAGGACACCACGTCCTTTTTTTCCAAATATAATTTGAAATGTGGACTTGTCAGACCACAGAACACCTTTCCACTTTGCATCAGTCCATCTTAAGTGAGCTTGGGCCCAGCCAAGCAGGCGGAATTTCAGAATATTGTTGATAAATGGGTTTGGCTTTGCATAGTAGAGTTTTAACTTGCACTTACAGATGTAGCGACCAACTGTAGTTACTGACAGTGGTTTTATGAAGTGTTCCTGAGCCCATGTGGTGATATCCTTTACACACTGAGGTTGGTTTTTGATGCAGTACTGCCTGAGGGATCAAAAGTCCGTAATATCATCGCTTACGTGCAGTGATTTCTCCAGATTCTATGAACCTTTTGATGATTTTACGGACCGTAGATGGTAAAATCCCTAAATTCCTTGCAATAGCTCGTTGAGAAATGTTGTTCTAAAACTGTTCGACAATTTGCTTACAATTTGGTGACCCTCACCCCATCCTTGTTTGTGAATTACTTAGCATTTCATGGAAGCTGCTTTTATACCCAATCATGGCACCTAACTGTTCCCAATTAGCCTGCACACCTGTGAGATGTTCCATATAAGTGTTTGATCAGCATTCCTCAACTTTATCAGTATTTATTGCCACCTTTCCCAACTTCTTTGTCACGTGTTGCTGGCATCAAATTCTAAAGTTAATGATTATTTGCAAAAAAAAAAATGTTTATCAGTTTGAACATCAAATATGTTGTCTTCGTAGCATATTCAACTGAATGTGGCTTGAAAATTATTTGCAAATCATTGTATTCCGTTTATATTTACATCTAACACAATTTCCCAACTCATATGGAAACAGGGTTTTTAGTTGGATAATAAAGCGTACACATATTTAATGGCTCTAATTTTTCTATGAACTTCTAAATGCAGCCTAAAATAATTTCAGGAATGTGCTTACTAACAACAATGGCGACTAATTAATTCATGTATATGTATATTACTGTAACTGTGTTGCTCATTCAGCTGTTACAAACATTTTTAATGACTATTAAATTGTCTATTTAAAATAAAAGGAAAAGCAAATTGCTATAAAAAACAATTAACTTTGTTTATGTATTAAAAAACCATTAAAATAGCAACAATAAAAAAAAATCACAAAATCTTACTTTCTTAAAAAGAAATAAAGCACTTTGTGAGGATGTTAAAAAAGCTGCACACTGTTATATTGACTATTGATTAACTATTGGCAGTTTAAGCATTCTGTTAGACTCTGTGTGTAGAATTGTATATATTTGATCAATTGTATGTTTAATCTTATGATACCTCCGCACTGCACACGCATGTGGTTCACATTTGTTATTGTGCCCTTTTTTATGACATTTCAAATTGACGCTGCTTCAAAAAGTACTCTAATTGTGTAGACAATGTTTAGCTGGCTGACTATGGCCTAAAATGATAGTTGAAATTATTTTTTACACAACTTCGTCTGATTGTTTGCTAATTTACTGGGCTTAGAACGCGTCCTTCCCTTCAGATGTCAGACATCATACCTCCGCTTTAAATGCTCGCGTATCACAGATGTACTGCCATAAAAACAAGGTCCGCTTTGCAAAATGAGCAAGGTATTCATGTTTTTAACAAGAATAAGAGAAAATGTTCTCACACCTTAGATGTTATCACTGGCAATGTTATTGTGAGTGGCGGTGCTGACCCGCTTCTGCTCGGGAAAACACGAGTGATAACGTCACGACTATTGTTGACAAATATAATTGTCTGCAACAAATTCTATTGTCAACAATGTCGACTAATCGTTGCAGCCCTAACACATAACACACCTTCTCCAAGATGGCGGCGCCCGGATGGGCTGCGGCTTGCAGAAGCTCTTGGTAGAAATGGAACATTTGGCAAAAAATACCGGGCAATTCTGCAAATTTCATGGCTGGCTTACAGCGTGGACACTCTGTCATCACGTACGACCGCCAGACAATTCTGGATGTGGATAGAGCGGGCCGTTTTGGACTGAAATACGCGTGCATGTTGGACCACCTCGCGAGCATGGGAATACTTCGCCGGATACATCCAGCGGCCTTTGACGCAATGGAGTATAGTAGCAGCGGAGACCGTTAAAGGAAGACACGCAAGCGGTGTGATCGAAAGCAGAAGCGCAGATGCCGAGCGGGGCTAACAACAGAGCAAAAGGCAAATCCCTACAAGAACACCGCTTCCTTCCATCCTGAAGCTGGATTCAAATGGAAGAAGCAAGCCTACTAGTCTGGGTGAGAAGTCAGTTAAATTAGAACACGTTTTTTCTGGTATGACTGTGTCAGAGTTGGACATGCGTTCTACTGAGGTGGCAAATTATGATGCGTTTAGTTTATCGCAGCACCAAACAAACAATCGGAAAATTCCCGCCATATCAATTCCTAGATATGGTCGTAATTATTTTAAGTACACTACGCATAATAAATGCAACATTATTAATATTGCTACTACGGATAATTTGATCAAAAACTCCTTAAAACAGCCCACTACCTGTAATATGGGCTTTTTAAACATAAGATCATTGTCTCCCAAAACGTTATTAGTTAATGAGTTTATTAGAGACAACAATCTTAACGTCATCGGTCTCAGCCAAACCTGGCTTAAACCAGACAACTTTTTTGCACTAAATGAGGCTTCTCCTCCTAACTATACGAATACGCATATTGCCCCTCCCCTTAAAAGGGGTGGGGTGGGGGGTGTGGGTCGCACTAATATACAACAAAAACTTTAACCTTAGTCCTAACCTAAATAATAAATATAAATTGTTTGAGGTGCTTACTATGAGGTCTGTCACACCACTGCCTCTATACCTGGCTGTTATCTACCGCCCCCCAGGGCCCTATTCGGACCTTTTCAATGAATTCTCAGAGTTCGTTCCCCACATATGCGGTCCTCTCCAAGGTTTCTCATAGTCATCATTGTCACTGTCACCGACATACCACTGGGGTGAGTTTTCCTTGCCCTTATGTGGGCTCTACCGAGGCTTTTTTGTGGTTTGTGCAGCCCTTTGAGACACTAGTGATTTAGGGCTATATAAATAAACATTGATTGATTGATTGATTGACCTTGTGTGTTATGTGTTGGGGCAGGGGTCTCCAACAAGTACCTCATGAGCTACCGGTAGCTCACCAGTTTATTTTGAGTAGCTCACCAAAGGGTCACAAATGGCTTAAAACCCTCAGTATTTGTATAACTGTTCAATTCAAGCTTTATGCCTCAATTCCATGACAAATTACTGCAAAATAGCAATACAATTTAAATTTTGCCGGTGATAAAAAACAAACAAAATCATTTATATTTGTCAAACTAGCTAAAATATTGACTAAAAAAATAACTACAAAGAAATTCACTCTCAATTTAAGATGCAGATGAAATAAATGTTTTTGTTAATTATTTAATTTAAAATGTGAGTTGCGGATACCCCCATTTTGTAAAAGTAGCTCTCAAACCAGTTTTGAAGACTAATCAAAGCAATCTAGGTACTTTTTTAATTTTTTGAATAAAAAAAAGCAATTTTATAAGTTGAGACTTTTGGATACTCGAAAATAAAAGTGCAGATCGTAACACATGGCACACTGACAAAGCTTAACCTTTTGTTACTATAACAATCTACATTATTATAGTATGCCTCTCTTTCTTCCCCTCTATTTATCTGCTTTTTTTGTATTTCAAGTTATCATCACATATATGTATTGTTGCATCTGAACAATTGTATTGTTGATAATAGAGGTAATTATTGTTATCAATCATTATCAATAGCACCTAGCAACACCTACTCAGTGGCCTAGTGGTTAGAGTGTCCGCCCTGGGATCGGTAGGTTGGGATTTCAAACACTGGCCAAATCATACCAAAGACTATAAAAATGGGAGTCATTACCTCCCTGCTTGGCACTCAGCATCAAGGGGGTTAAATCACCACAAATGATTCCCGGGCATGGCACCGCTGCTGCCCACTGCTCCCCCTCACCTCCCAGGGGGTGAACAAGGAGATGGGTCAAATGCAGAGGCAAATTTCGCCACACCTAGTGTGTGTGTGACAATCATTGGTACTTTAACTTTAATAGTACTATTTCTATTAGTATTTGTATTGCTCCATTTGAAGTGTAATAATGTTCATTGATATTTCTGTATTATTATCTATTTCACTCACTGCTTCTTTGCTATCACTTTTGTACATATCCTATTTGCTGATGTTGTTCTATTATTGTTGTTTTTGTTGTTATTGTTGTGTTTGCTGCTGTTGTTGTTGTGGTTGTTGTCATCTCTCTGTCTTATCCCCCACTTGTCCCCACAATTTCCCCCCCGTCTTTCTTTTTTTCTCTTTCTATCCCCTCCTGCTCCGGCCCGGCTGCACCAAGTGATAATACAAATACATTTAATAAAGTAAAATACAGATAAGGTAACAAGAGAAGTATCCCACACTTCTCTTTTGTAAAGTAAATTTGTACAGCCGATATGGGCATCTACATCAACAATATGATTTGCCTGAGAAACTGGACAGGACAAAAAAACAAAATAAAATAAAGTGCAGACCGCTTTTCTCGGTGAGCACCTGGTGCTACGAACAGCTCCCTTTGAAAGGCACTGTAAATTCTATGTTGAGTGACACAGCTAAACTAGCTGAAATTATCACAATTGGGTCCCTGTGTTTCAGAAGCACACATAATTTGGCCAGCAATCGGATTAGAGAGAATACATGTGAACTAGAGAAGAGAATCTTTGGGCACCTCACTATTCGATAACTATTTCGATTCAGGGGCTACGATTTGATTAAAAATCGATTATTAATGCATATTAAATTACTACATTGATGCAGTTTTACATTTTTTTTCATTTCACCAGATAAGTGTTTATTGGTTGCAACATCCAAAAACAATTAATTTGGAATAAGAAGCAGTTAATTTTAATTCCCACATTAATTAAATCAAGGGCAGCACTGTGGTACAGGGGTTAGTGCAAGTGCCTCACAATACAAAGGTTCTGAGTAGTCTTGGGTTCAATACCGGGCTCGGGATCTTTCTGTGTGGAGTTTGCACGTTCTCCCCGTGACTGCGTGGGTTCCCTCCGGGTACTCCAGCTTCCTCCCACCCCCTCCAAAGACATGCACCCGGGGATAGGTTGATCGGCAACACTAAAATTGGCCCTAGGGTGTAAATGTGAGTGAATGTTGTCTGTCTATCTGTGTTGGCCCTGCGATGAGGTGGCGACTTGTCCAGGGTGTACCTCGCCTTCCGCCTGAATGCAGCTGAGATAGGCTCCAGAACCCCCTGCGACTCCTAAGGACAAGCGGTAGAAAATGGATAGATGGAAGGATTTATTAAATTAATGAAAATGTGTGCAAAACTAAGCCATAAGTGCCCGATAGTAAAGGAGCTGGTCGGATGAGGATTTGTTTAGGATTGGTTTAGCTGACTGTAGTCAGCAAAATTTTAGAACTGTCGGCATTACTTTATTTACAATAAATATATTGATTATTGACGTTTACAAATTGATTCAATAAACGTCCATGTCCGAATTGCGATGCATCTAAAAATCGATTATTCCCCCCAACCCCTAATGTGAACATAGAAGCGTGAACAATGAAGAGACTAAACTTTTTTGGGAATATGACTGTTAGTGCATGTATTTGTATCGACTAAATCTAACTCACTGTAAGAACTAAACATATATACAGTGGGGCAAAAAAGTATTTAGTCAGCCACCGATTGTGCAAGTTCTCCCACTTAAAATGATGACAGAGGTCTGTAATTTTCATCATAGATACACTTCAACTGTGAGAGACAGAATGTGAAAAAGAAATCCAGGAATTCACATTGTAGAAATTTTAAATAATTTATTTGTAAATTATGGTGGAAAATAAGTATTTGGTCAACCATTCAAAGCTCTCACTGATGGAAGGAGGTTTTGGCTCAAAATCTCACAATACATGACCCCAGTCATTCTTTCTTTAACACGGATCAATCGTCCTGTCCCCTTAGCAGAAAAACAGCCCCAAAGCATGATGTTTCCACTCCCATGCTTCACAGTAGGTATGGTGTTCTTGGGATGCAACTCAGTATTTATTCTTCTTCCTCCAAACACGATGAGTTGAGTTTATACCAAAAAGTTTAATTTTGGTTTCATCTGACCACATGACATTTTCCCAATCCTCTGCTGTATCATCCATGTATCCATTTTGGAATAAACTAAACTTGTCGTGTTTGGAGGAAGAAGAATACTGAGTTGCATCCCAATAACACCATACCTACTGCGAAGTAAAGGAGTGGAAACATCCTGGTTTGGGGCTGTTTTTCTGCTAAGGGGACAGGACAATTGATCCGCGTTAAGGAAAGAATGAATGGGGCCATGTATCGTGAGATTTCGAGCCAAAACCTCCTTCCATCAGTGAGAGCTTTGACCAAATACTTATTTTCCACCATAATTTACAAATAAATTATTTAAAATTCCTACAATGTGAAGTCCTGGATTTTTTTCCCACATTCTGTCTCTCACAGTTGAAGTGTACCTATGATGAAAATTACAGACCTCTGTCATCATTTTAAGTGGGAGAACTTGCACAATCAGTGGCTGACTAAATACTTTTTTGCCCCACTGTACATGTTGCCTCTGTCTTAACTGAAGCCAGCTCAGCAGGTTTGAATGTTCTTTGTTTTTTTTCTCAAGCAGCTGCACCTCTCCTAAAGTTTTCCACCCAGGGCAGGCCCACCTCTCTCTTTAACCCTCCAAATCACCAGAGCTTACTGCATGCAATACAAAAACAAGTGGCTTCCGACCACAAGTTTGTCACCCTGGGCATAGCGTTATTATCAATCAATCGATCAATGTTTACTTATATAGCCCTAAATCAAAATCCCACTGTCTGCTGCGAGGCCAGGTGGACTGCTCAAAGTGCAGGTCTGTTTATTATTTACAGTCACTTCCTCCTTCACAGCTACTTCCTGTGAAAAGCTCAAAGACTCAAACTGTCATCATGTGACTAAGGCGTAAATGTTTCCCCCCTCCATACAGATAAATATTCTCTTCAGAGGATGACGCTGCACGCGGAACATTTAAAGAGAGGTTACTAACGTCATTTGCTTAGAGAGGACGCGCCCACTAACCCTTTTGAGTCGAGTCCAGTTTCCTGCTTGGTGTGGCAGCGTGTGCTGTTCATCTGTATGTTACTCACAGCATCTGTTTTACTTGCGAGATACAAACCTACGGGAAAAGACAGTTTCCATGGTGACAGCCCTGCTCCTTGCCCATGCCCCCGTTTTACTAACCGTTGTCGTAAAGTAGAATTTGTACATCTAATTTCTCCTGACTCGTTGAGAATGTGTCTGATGCAGAGATCCACACAGATGTCTCTGTTTACAGTTACGAATGACAGTGTACCTATTTTTATACTGTACACTGACGCTTAGATTCTGATTTATCGTCTTGTTTCCTAGATATGGGAATTCCAAACTATTTGTTTGGCTAATTCGTCCTTCTTCACTGCTAGAAATGTGGTTCTTGTAGAAGTAGTTGAAGCGGTGTTCCCGCAGCTAGCTTAGCTTGTCCTCTTCTTTCCCTGTGTTTGTTCTCACTATTTCTGCATTTTAGAACCGTCTGTACATTATTTAACATTAGGGATGTAACAATATGAAAAATAAAATCATGGTTGTCACTAAATTACAAAATGTATCACGGTTATCATTATTACCTCGGTATTGCTGAATGTGCTCAAAAAGTACTCCAACACACTTATAGCCAAGTTTTATTTTAAACATTAAAAACAATAAACTAATAGCCACATAAAATACTTTCTTGTCAGAATAAATGTTATGTAGGAATGTTTGGCTACTTAAAAAAATATATATTTTATGTGAGTGTTTAAATATGTTTATTTACTTTTATTTCAATTTGTAAAAATGTTAGTCTTTTTTTAAAGTGTCGACACGTCCAGTTCATGTAATGTCACACAAATTAATTTCCTGTTGTCATATTCCATCCATCCATCCATTTTCTACCGCTTATTCCCTTTTGGTGTCGCGGGGGGCGCTGGCGCATATTCCATCGAGTATAAATCATTTCTCAGCCTGTAGGTTTTATGTGCACAATTGAATATCTTAGTTGCTCAGACAGTAATGTGTTTTTAGAATTTAGATTTTGGAATGTTTTTTAATGGGAAAATAGGTCAATGTCTCTTGTATTCATGTTAGAATTTAAACTTCCTTTCCCCAGTAAATGAGCAGTGTCACCGGTCCATGAGTTTATAAGTGTTAGCAATCACAGTTTTACAATAATTTCAATTTAACGCGGTAATTCTAACTGTGGTGAGTTTTAATGCGGTTTGTCATTATATCGTTTATCGTTTAATGCCTATATCAGGGGTCGGCAACCTAAAATGCTGAAAGAACCATATTGGACCAAAAATACAAAAACAAATATGTCTGGAGCCGCAAAAAAATAAAAGCCATATTACATACAGATAGTGTGTCATGAGATATAAAGTGAATTAAGAGGACTTAAAGGAAACCAAATGAGCTCAAATATACCTACAAATGAAGCATAATGATGCAATATGTACGTATAGATAGCTTAAATAGCATGTTAGCATCCATTAGCTTGCAGTCATGCAGTGACCAAATATGTCTGATTAGCACTCCACACAATTCAATAACATCAACAAAACTCACCTTTGTGCATCCATGCACAGCGTTAAAAGTTTGGTGGACAATATGAGACGGAAAAAGAAGTGGCATAAAACATGTCTTAGAAAGTCGGAGAAAGTTATATATGTGAACAATCTACGGTGAGTTCAAGGACCGCAAAAATTGGTAGGACAAAACGGTGCTCGCCAAATACTCGAATCTGTAAAGCATGTTTAATAAAAACAGCGTGCTTTATAAGAATTAGGGAGGTTTTTGTCATGTTTGTCCTCCTACAGAAACCATATTAAAACAAAAAATATATTCTTTATATATTTTTTTCCCTCATCTGTTTCCATTTTTCATACATTTTTGAAAAAGCCCAGAGAGCCACTAGGGCGGCGCTAAAAAGCCGCATACGGCTCTACAGCCGCGGGTTGCCGAAACCCGGCCTATGTCATACACACATAATCAATATTTAGACATGAGTACTTCGACTCACGTTCCAATTTTGATGCAATGACAAATCCATCGTTTTCCCCACCGTTTCCTATTTCAAATTGTTAAATATTTGTGTAATGTGTGATTTTGAAGTGTTTAATGTTGATGCTGTGTTCTTTTTGAGAAACAATCCCCTTCTAAAATAACCACAGTTGTCACATAAATCTGAGATTGCGGTGCAGCGTGTTTTAGAATGTTGATTAATGTTGTTGCTTCGTCGCTCTGTCCAATCCATTTCCTTTCTATTTGTGTAAGCTACTATGACCATTTTTCTCTGTAAGTGGATCTATTGTATTTTGATGTTAAACTCAAAGCTTAGATATTTGCCACACATCTCTGCAATGTATTACCTTTCAAAGAGAGAGCACTGTATTAAACTCACGTAGGGTAGTTTGGAGTCAGATTGGCTGTTTAGAGTTTAAGAGGGGTTGCCATATAAGTGCACTGGGAGGATTAACTCCAGCTTCTGAAGCCAGTGCCTTGGTCAAGGGCAACGGCAAGAGTACCGCTTGGGGCTGTAATGGAACTCACTTGTCAGTAGCAGCAGCAGCAGCTGGACAACTTCTTGTAATGCGGTGACACTTAGCAAAATCTGATCCTCTCTGCTGCTCTATCTGCACAGCTACTGAATCTAAAAAAGCCTAGAGAGGGTTTATCAAGGTTTGGCTCTCAACTTTCACTTTCATCCTAAAAGGGAATCTTGTTTTCGACCTGCATGACAGCTCCAAAACAGTCTTCTTATTTCCATCTGTGTGTCATCTCTGCTAGGCCACATCACTTAATCATTGAATCCAATTACATGTTCACAGTGGAAATTAATGTCCTTACCAGCCAGCTAAAAAGAAGCCTGACACAATTGTGTATCCATCTAGGACAATAGAATACCACTGGAACTTCGATATAATTTCAGATGAGTCAGTGTACAGTAGAGACGCAACGATACTCTGTAAAATATCGGACCATCCATTCAGCCCTGCACGGGACAATACACCTTATGGGCCACGGATTTTGCAAGTGGAGCCCAGAAGAAAAAAATACATAAATAATTTTAGCAAGCACTAGCATAGAAGTTGAAAGATAACTGTTTGTAGAAGCTGCAACTTCATTCAAATGCACCTTAGGCTTTTTTCCACCGCAGGAACTTTTTTGGGAACCTTTCTTTTTACCTGGATAAATAAAGTTTCCCTTGTATTTCCACCAAAAACTACTCCTCAGGTGGATTTTATTCTTAAGGAACTTTATTAAGTTTCTGACAGCAAGGTGGGACTTTTGGAAATTCCTGAGGAACCTTTAATAAATCCCACTAGTATTTAAACACTTTTAAATAAAAACAACATATTTTATAACTATACACGCTCAGCATTTCTGGGAGTCTATAGAGTGCCTCTACTGATCTGGCCTGGACTGGCTTGGACTGGCTTGGATGTTCAGTCTGCAGCTGAATCCATTGATTGACAGGGAAATGAGCAAGTCATCGATTACAAAAAAAAGATAACATTGAGGGTCATTTTCCAAGTTTTATTCCATTGTTCCGAGTTAATCTGAAAAATTCTCCAATTCTTTTAATGACTTTTCATTTAGGAACGACAAGCGACAAATCTCACTTTTTCTTCTTGTGTTAATGGCTACTGTACTCCTGTATGGAGAGACTTGAATTGCGTCGAGTCGTGCTGCGAGTAGAGCTGCAGCTATCGAATATTCTAGTAATCGAGTATTCTATCGAATATCCCGATCGATTAATCGAGTATTCGAATAAAACATATTTTTGCTTAAAAAATTTCCAGCTTTTCAGGCTAATCATATCGTTTATTGAAATGCCCTTATCAGCTGTACAAATTTACTTTACAAAATAGAAGTGTGGGATAGTTCTCGTTTTGCCTTATTTGTATTTTGATTTTATTAAATGGATTTATATAATAATTTTTTTGCAGCAAGGCCCGAGCAATATTTTTTGCTTAATTAAGGTTTAATTATACATGTTAAGATGTGCCCTCAATTATTGAGTTTGGCCTAATGGTCTTTTTTTTCCTAAACGCCTGTTTTCATTATTGAAGGCTGACACACGCAGCTGAAATGCGTCCGTGGTTGATTGTGCCAATTTGTGTGTGCTAATAAAAACAGGTGCGCTCACAGCCTTATGTGCTGTGTGGTGTGACCGCATAAACAAAGTTCTTGTCTCTCGTGCGTTTTTGATGATTATTATACGGTGCCGTTTGAATGGTGGTTTCTCCACGCAAATCCGCTGAGCTGTTTTCAACCTGTCAACAATACATAAACAATATAAAAAGACAAACCACTTACTATTGACAACAACAGTTTTACATTTTAAAAATGCAATACAGTTCATTGCATTCTTTGCATGAAAAATAATAATCAATGTTAATTTTGCCATCATAACATGTTTGAGGTAAAAACACACACACACACACACACACACACACACTTATATATATATATATATATATATATATGTATATATATATATATATAATCAAAATTAATATTCCCTGAAAAAGTAAAAAAAAAAAAACTATATTCTTAAAATAAAACAAGAAAAATGTTCATTACATCAAACATAAAATATGGATTAGGTAGTGCCTTTAAGTCTGCTATTGAAATGTGCAGCCAGTGGTGAGTCACCACCAAGCAAAAACCGCGCATGCTCAGAAAAGCTTTGACTACTGTTTACTAAACGAGTCAAAATGCCGTAAAAAAACTTAACGACGTATCAAGGCAGCAAAAATTCCTCAAATATATTTTGTAATCGAATTACTCGAGTTACTCGAGGAATCATTTCAGCTCTCGCAGCGAGCCTCCACCGTTCAAAAGCACTCACAAGCGGTCACACTAGCCTAACACAACAGCCTCCGCTGGCGCTTCTACCCTTTGAAAGACCAGCAGCCGCCACTTCCCTTTCGATATTTTCACATTGCACGTTTTGCAGATTGTTGTCTGCGGGTCTATCTTGAATATATTGAAGTACGTCCACATTGCAGACATGCTGCCTCAACTCCAGACAATCGCATGCTTCTTGCTTATCGGCAGTGCTGTTTCGGTGATAAAAGTATTTTGGTGAACATTTCCTGTGGGCAAAATGTTGGTTTTTCACTAGAAATTAGGCAAGCAAGCAACATTGTACATTGCACTCATGCTGGTGTTTAAGTAGGCTGTTTAGAATCCAAAGGCAGTCAGTGTACTTCTCATGACTTAATACACAGTACATACTAGCTCAGTGTTTCATTAATTACAATTTACTTCTATTTCTTCAACAAATCCTGTGTTTCTTTATTAGCTGCATGCCCTTTGTGGTCGTGCTCTCGTGATTAGCCAGTTAGGTTTTACAGACTGTACAGACCACTCTGGTCACCAGCTGAAATGAAGTGCACCCATACTTTTGACGCTTTTAGTCTTATTCTCAGACTCATCTGTTAACACTGTTTATTTCCGACTCAACTGCAGCTAGACTTTTCCATATCATAACTGACAACAATTTTCAGATTGCAAAATAAACAAGCAAGGCGTGCACAGCATAGAGTGGCAGCGCCTGAGACATACTTTCATTCCATTGCTTACACTAGCAAGACACTTGTTATCTTGGATGTGTGTTTAGTCTCCTTATCATGTTGGGAAACGGTCATGCAGCCGAGTATCCCAAAGGGGGGTTCATGCTCTGCTTTACAATGTCACAGTACATATGGAATTAATATATCTCACAATGAACCAAGTCCCTCCAATAATCGTGCCATTGCACTCAAATTCAACAAATTCCTCAAATTATGCGCTACCGTAAAACACAATTTACCAGCACATTTTGGTCATCGTCATTTTCGCCAATCGCATCTGTCCCAGCAGGACTCAAATGCAACTGTCCAAGCAAAAAATATTTTCCTGCATCACCCACCACCTCTTCACTTTCTTGTTAAAATTGATAGAGATGTTGAAGTGAGATTACAATCTCTCATCGTCTCTCATTTACATACAAAAACATTGCTGTAGTAGGGCAGGATGATTGTGGCAAAAATAAAAATCACCATTATTTTGATTGGTATTGTAATCACAATTAATTACAGGAATTTTTTTTTACTTTTCACACTTATTTTACCACCATAGTGTGCTTTTTGTGTAAAATAAAATATGATTACAATCTTTGTTAATTAAATGCACAAATCTTTACATTTAGTGGTGCAATTTTGACCAGTATTTTAAGTCAAACCATAATCGTTTTGTATATGCATCAGTAAGTGTTTTAAGTGCATTAAGCTTGTGCAAGGTACTTTTTTAAACCTTTATATTATTAATGCAGTTATACTGGATGTGGTGCTATTATTGTGAAGGGGGAAGACGCATTGTTTTATTCATTTTTGTTTTGTATGTGTAAGTGTTTTATATATTGTGCTCCTAAATTAATGGGGCTCTCTGCAACATTTACGCAGACACTTAGAGAGCTCCAACTCTCCAATGTATTTGACACAGTACATGCCGCCCTCTTACTGTAGGTAACACATGCACACGCGCATTAGCTTTAGGTGTCGTTAGCTAATGATAGCAATTTGGAGAGCCAGTGTTAGCTGTCATTGAATGTATGTTAAATAATAACAACAACATGACTGCAAATTGTTTGGTGCTTGACTTTGACTGGTTTAGTGCGTGTGCACGCATGCCCAGCGCGTACCTGTTATCGAGACCGGAGGAGGGAGCCCTGTAGTCATTACCAATCACTAATCATTATATTCTGGCCGGTAACATTTTTTAATACATATACTTAGTAATTGCGAAAAATATAGACAATTGTCAAGTCAAACAAATGTGTTCTGTTAAACCACTAATTTACACATTGTTATATTTGTTGCTTTGAAAAATGTTGCAAACAGCAGCTTTAATGCTGTGAATTTACTTTTATTTATTGAGTTTATTTATTTTTCATCCATCCATCCATTTTCTACCGATAGTTCCCTTTACGGATAAATGTTTTGAGTGTTAAGCAAATTTATGCACCTTTTAAATATTTATTGTTATAGATTAAAACAATGTTAATTAGGTTCATCTTTGTTGTCAGTTGATCTATGTTTTTGTTATTAGGTATACAATTTTATGCAAAGGTGTACTTAAAACATTTTTATTATTCAATGGAGTAAGAAGAGTGGGGGATGCAAAATGTTTTCTTCTTCCAAACGGGCGCATAACAGAAAATAATTGGGAAGCATTGCTCTAAGGTGAGGAGTGTATTCACTTATGTAAGATCCTGTACATTCAGGATTGTGGTTGTTATGTTGTTCCTTGTGTATTTCAGCCATCACTCTCAGCCCTCATTTTACCAAACAAAACAAATGACGTTTGTTTAAACACTCACAAATAGAGTGAAGCATGTGGCATACCCAAATCCTTTTTAATTTGCTCTGCAAGAAACATGTTTATTCCGTTTGTTTACCTCTCCCGGGTTTTAATTAGGGCTTGTGGGAGCCAAAACAAATACTTTCCGTTGTGTGACTGCCGTCCTCAAAGGTGCACTTTTGAGGTTGTTAGATCCTCGAGTGTCTTTTCTGTATCCTTTATAGCTTCCATGTACCCTGACTTTAAGTACTGTATGTCAGCAGGAGTCACACAGAGAGGAAAGCTAGATGTGGAGAGGATGAGAGGAGAGGAAGACCCCCACTGTGACAGCTGTATGCTTTAAGTCTGACTCTCCTTGTTCAGAATTCAGCCTTTCCTGTCGGGCCCACATGGATACAACCATTCATCTGTTTTGCTTATCTGCAACCTGGCAGCTTCCTTAAGTGTGTGGGACTATGGACCCTCTTAGTGGAGCAGTTGTACTATGGTCCCGCTGATAGCCGTATCAATTGTTACTACAGCATGAACAGCAGCAGCATTGTTGTCGCGTGTGTTTGAGTGTGAGGGTTTAGTTTTTTCCAGCCCTGATGTGGGGTCTGAGCCGAGGATGTCGTCATGGCTTGTGCAGCCCTATGAGACACTTATGATTAAGGGCTATGTAAATAAACTTTAATTGTTTGATTGATTGACACTTACAATATTTACAGAACAAAAGATTGGAGGCACATTATGTTTTTACATCTGAGGGTCCACAAATTAAGCATTAATCTGTGAAAGATAGTTAGATTTATTCGTGAATTGGTCAGCAACATATTTGATTGACATAACGAGTGCCATACTGCTGTGATCGTGACGCTAATGAGAAAAAATATACGTTTATTTGAAATTGATTTCCTGCTCCAAATATTAGTCCTATCTACAATTCATGTCTGCAGTTGTTTTTATGGGGTGAAATTCATATTTTGTCTCATATTTAGCTGTATATGTCCCTGTTGTTCAGCATGAATCTTTGCTATCAATGTCTATTTATAGTTTATACTGTTGAACCTACGAGAGATTTATTTATTTAATCTAATTATATTATTTCCGATATTAGAATCAGAATCCAAATACTTTTTATTGCCATTGTTTGAGAACGGGTTCACAAACTGGTAATTTTGATATGAACTGTAACTGAGCTATCAGATCTTGTTATTGTTTATGTGCCTGATGGCCAAGGGGAAAAAACTGTTCAGGTGTGGTTCTGGATTGACCGTAGTCTCCTGCCTGAGGGGAGAATAGTTTGTGTCTACATACTAACTAATATCAACAAAGATGCTATAATGTGGTCATCCGTGTCAGATTTAGCATTTGGCTTTCTTGCAACACAACTAAGCGTTTAGTTTCTGTTATAAAACATAGACAACAAAAATACGGTGGATAAGACCAACAATCACAATAATTATAACTAGGACTTAACATGTCGTTAGTTTATTTGCACAACCAGTTATATTTAGGCATAACAATAACAAAAGAACACAAACTAATGCAATCTCTTGTCCTTTCATTACGTATAGTTCTGCTCTCAAACACAAATAATATTATAGAGCAGTGGTTCTCAAATGGGGGTACGCATACCCCTGGGGGTACTTGAAGGTATGCCAAGGGGAATGTGAGATTTTTAAAAAATATTGTAAAAATAGCAACATTTCAAAAATCCTTTATACATATATTTATTGAATAATACTTCAACAAAATATGAATGTAAGTTCATAAACTGTGAAAAAAAAATACAACAATGCAACATTCAGTGTTGACAGCTAGATTTTTTGTGGACATGTTCCATAAATATTGATGTTAAAGATTTATTTTTTTGTGAAGAAATGTTTATAATTAAGTTCATGAATTCAGATGGATCATTATTACAATCCCCAAAGAGGACATTTTAGGTTGATGATTACTTCTATGTGTAGAAATCTTTATTTATAATTGAATCTCTTGGTTATATTTCAAAAAGTTTTTAGTTTTTTTATATCTTTTTTTTTCAAATAGTCCAAGAAAGACCACTACAAATGTGCAATATTTTGCACTGTTATACAATTGAATAAATCAGAAACTGATGACATAGTGATGTATTTTACTTCTTTATCTCTTTTTTTCACCCAAAAATGTTTTGCTCTGATTAGGGGGAACTTGAATTAAAGAAAAAGCTCACAGGGGGTACATCACTGAAAAAAGGTTGAGAATCACTGTTATAGAGAATACACTCAATTGCGTTACAGAATTTGAAAGTTTGTCAACCAAATCAAATGTTCAAACAACATTTTACAAAATGATCACTTCAGACACAAGCGATTCGATTTTGTTCCTAAGATGATGAGTGCTATTTTTTAGAGTCATTTCTTTTTTTATGAACCTGTGGCACACTGTAGAAATAAAATGAACAAAAATTCCAGCAAAAATGGACCAATACAACAAAAAGGCATAATAAAAATAAAAAAGCTAAAATGGTACTAATAAGTAATACATTAACATTTAAATGTGTTTTAGCGTTTGTTTAATTGGCCTATTTAATTACAAATTACATGACAATGTCACACTACAACCGTACTGAGAGAATATTAAGGACAATATTGTTTCAGACAGATTTTTCGGACTATAGGGCGCAACAGATTATAAGGTGCATTGCTGAAAAGCGGCTCTGTTCACGTGTATTTTCATAAAAAAGGCCCGCCACATTATAAAGCGCTTAAAGGGGTATTATTAAGATTTTTTATTTCTGCATTTAAAACACTTCATGATCAACATAACATGTAAGTGTGGTTCTTTTGGTGAAAGTGTTGTATAGATAATGTTTTACAGACCATCTCCAAGTCACTTTCTGACAGTCTTTTTAGGATGCACCGTTTTGTGGGCAGTTTTATTTACGTGGCTCTATATCGTCAGCGTCTTCTCCCCGTCATCTTTGTTGTTCCGGTAGTTTTTAGCGCTTCCATAGTGACTGTTCTGACAGTTATACGTTACAACTCAATCAATCAATCAATGTTTATTTATATAGCCCCAAATCACAAATGTCTCAAAGGACTGCACAAATCATTACGACTACAACATCCTCGGAAGAACCCACAACTGTACGCTACTTCATATTAGAAATGGCAACAGTGGAGGATGAATGCTCCACAACAAGAGGATACAAAAAAAAGAAGCTTATTGACTATTGTGTGGACTACGATGGCGGAATTGCGCACATTTTCGAGACTTATACCAATCCCAAATACACACCAGCAGGTACCAATAGGTAAGAAAAGTGGGTTTTGCATAATAATGCGAAACAAAACGCCAGATAGTGTCGCCTAATAGGTGCCATGTTGGGGTACTTCTACAAACGCCATGATAATACCTGTATGAAGCACAGTACGTCTGACTACAGTTGCTGTAATGCTCCACATTCCATCAATCGGTGCGGCTTTGTAGTTTACCAAAGTTGTTCTAAAACATGTTGACAGATTTTTGAGCGCCAGGTTATGTCTATATTCTCAATGAAATCTCAAAGTTTTGGTGTTGCTTGCTTACGGATGTACTTGTTAGTGTCATTTCATAAACAGACGTCAACCTGCATTCCATGCGTGTCTCTTATGTGTGACTGGTCTCACTTATTACACTATGCACGACATAAAATTGATTTCAGGTTAGTAACCGCAACCAGAGTTAACTCGTACATTTGGCACACCGGGTTATAAGGAGCTCTACAGATTGTTGAGAACATGAAAGGTTTTTAAGTGCATCTTATAGTCGAAAAAAATGGCACTTAAAGGCTCCACATATCTGCTGCTCTGCTTAGAATGTAAAATAGTTGACTATTGTTATTTTTGAGCATCCAACCATTTATTTTCTACCACTTGTCCCTCTCGGCATAGTTAATAGAATTCAGTGGACGAGCGTTAGTTGTGGCCTTCATACATTCATCAATTTGATTAAATGGTGTTTTTTTTACGTGTATAAACAAGTTAGTTGTGTGGCTCTGTGGCCCAGAAAAAACGATGGCATTTTTTTTTCATATTTTTAAAGCTTAAAAAACTGATACATATTCAAAGACTAAGTTCTGTGTTGTTATTGATAGTTGGTGTCAACATTTTTGCCATTTTTCCCCAATTTGTTTGGTTGAATTTTCTTTCTGCATTGTGCCAGGGGCCAGTGACAAAAGAGTCCCAGGCCATAGCTGACCCCTGGGTCCCACTTTTGTCACACCTGCTTGTATCTCTTGACAAGGCTTGATGCGGGTGGTGCAGCCTCAGCTCTGTAAGCAACCGCAGCAAGCCTGTTTGCTTCTCGCCTTGGGCGAGCGAGCAGGGTGGTGAGGAAAAGGGAAGTGTTGTAACTAGAGCCAGGTCTCATCGGCAATCGATTCCATTTTAATTCATAAAGTTGTAAATCGGTCAATCACAAGTAAATTCTATCCACACTTAAATATTGAGAACATCTCATTTGTTACAATACAAAATGTACTTGTTTTTTTTCTTTGCCTTAAAAAACCTTTGGACAGTTTAAACTTTGTCAAAAGTGTACATTTCAGATAAAGGAATTGCAAGTGAAAGTGTAACTATTGCAAAAATGTTGCGTGATATAAACGACATAAATATATTAATACTTTCTTGCAAGTATCATTATAACAGGAGGGCGAGAGGACAAAGAATAGCTAAAAATGCTACACAACGTAAGCTACAAAAAACATAGCTAACCACTAAGCTAAATCTCTTGAATGTAAACAGAGGTGGGCAGATCCATATGAATATCAACAGTATCGTTACAAAGTATAGTATTAGTCAGTGTAATACGTGTATGGTTGATACTACAGTGATTAGGTCAATGTTTTTACTACCTTAAAATAGTTTTCTGTTGTTTTTGTTACTGTTTATATATATTCAGGAAATAGAAACCAATAGAAGTTTTGTTTTTGTATAGTTTTAATTTTGGACTATTGACTTTATTATACATTTTGTACATACAACAGGGAATAAGGAAATAAAGTAGCAATTTAATTATTTATTTGATGTTGTTACACTGCCATTCTGTGTTTTTATCTGATTAAAATCATGATCAAAAATAGAATCATTCATTGATCCTAAAAATTTAAAGAGAATCAGCATTTGTATGACCAACAGTGCTCATGTAACTACTTGGTATTGGATCGAGACTCAAATGCGTATGTAGTATCAACCAAAATGAATGCCAAGTATGGTTGGCTGGTTTACATACCAATGACATTAAAGGCCTACTGAAATGAGATTTTGTTATTTAAACAGGGATAGCAGGTCCATTCTATGTGTCATACTTGATCATTTCCCGATATTAGTAGAGAACATCGACGATAATATTCACAACTTTTGGTCGCTAATAAAAAAGCCTTGCCTGTACCGGAAGTAGCAGACGATGTGCGCCTGACGTCACGGGTTGTAGGGCTCCTCACATTGTTTATAATCATAGCTACCAGCAGCAAGAGCGATTTGGACCAAGAAAGCGACGATTTCCCCATTAATTTGAGCGAGGATGAAAGATTTGTGAATGAGGAAAGTTAGAGTGAAGCACTAGAAAAAAAAAAGGAAAAAAAAAGGTGACGGCAGTGAGAGCGATTCAGATGTTATTAGACACATTTAATAGGATAACTCTGGAAAATCCCTTATCTGCTTATTGTGTTACTAGTGTTTTAGCGAAATTATTAAGTCATACGTATAAGTCGGAGGGATGTGGTGACCGCCAGTGTCTCTGATGGAGGCCATGGAGGAGCCAAGAAAGTCGCAGCTGCCTCTTTGACAGCTGCTGCAGGAGGACGCAAGCTCCGCTCATGTCCCTTCAGTAAGAGCCAACTTAATATCCCAATTTTCTCACCTGGAACCTGCCGGTTGACATGTGGTAGAGAAACATGTTCGCTTGACCGCTCTGTTCCATATTAAAGCTTCACAACAAACAAAGTAACACCGGCTGTGTTTTGGTTGCTAAAGGCAGCTGCAATCCACCGCTTTCCACCAACAGCAATCTTCTTTATAGTCTCCATTATTAATTGAACAAATTGCAAAAGATTCAGCAACACAGATGTCCAAAATACTGTGTAATTATGCGATTAAAGCAGACGACTTTTAGCCGTGAGTGGTGCTGGGATAAAATGTCCGCTCCAACCAATTTAACGTCACAAGCACGCGTCAACATAAGCGTCATCATTCCGCGACGTTTTCAACAGGACACTTTGCGGGAAATTTAAAATTGCCATTTCGTAAACTAAACCGGCTGTATTGGCATGTGTTGCAATGTTAATGTTTCATCATTGATATATAAACTATCAGACTGCGTGGTTGGTAGTAGTGGGTTTCAATAGGCCTTTAAGTAAATTGTTGTATTTGGACCTTTGATTTTTACCGTAGCTCACTAAATAAAGTGTGAATAACAATGTAGATTTTTGTATTGCCTTCTAAAACCGTGGAATGTCCAGACATTTTGTTCTCAATAGCCAAAAATTTGTTGCTCGAAGACCCATTCTACACATTTTGTTTACGTCAGGCAAGTGTCAGATAAATGATTTATTATCTAATGTAAGTTTAAGTGCGAAAAAGTGAAGGCTCAGAAATTGAACTGCATTGGTCATTATTGAGAGAACCTTGTGTCTCTCTTCTGAGACTGCAAGTAACTTTTGTAGGAGTATAATAGAAAATGATCATTTTAATAAAATATTTCAGCTTGTGGATAAAAACCTTTTCTTCCTGAAATGTTTAAACTTTTTTTGTGCCAGCGCACATTTTATTTTGCACCACGTCAAATGCAAACTGTCTTTTCATTAAATGCAAGATATTCGAGAAATCTAAGTAAAAAAAATGTCTGCAATCTGGGTTGCCATTTGTTAGGGGTGATGGCACCCAAAATAGTTGATATTTACTGCGTCAGCCTGAATCTCTCCCGCTGTCATATAATTTGCTTTGTGTTTAGTAAATGCTGAACCACATTGTAAAGCTTATCAGTGGTTACAGTCTGAAGGGCTGATGTCGATCTAATGCTTAAAACAGCTTAAATTAAATATTGATAGGGCTCGGTTGTTTTCGAGATGATGGTGAGAAAGGGAAGTCGCTTGTGCATATATTTAGAACTTTGGCCTGTGATTGATTCTGCATTTTGCAGCTGCTAATAGTCTATTGAGTGTCTGTTTTTATTTTTCTCAGTACAGTACATTCTTATATATCAGATCACTTGAACTGGCAATTGGGTATTAAATGATAGCAATCATGCATGCGTGTTACCTACAGATGCCATAGACAGCATTTTCAAAGATTACACCTGAAAAAACAAATATGCCTTTTATAAAAATCTGAAGTTGTTATTACACAATTTTGCAATGATTCAGCAGAGTTAGTCAGCCAGTCATATTATAACATCAGAATTGGGATCACCAGCTCGGCTGATCATATCCAAATGCTTTAACTCGCGATATAGCAGTATTTATTAGTACTAGTGTTTTTCAATTTTAACACACAGTGTTGTGTGTGTGTGTGTGTGTGTGTGTGTGTGTGTGTGTGTGTGTGTGTGTGTGTGTGTGTGTGTGTGAGATGTTTGAAAGACCCAAAACACCTTATGACCCTAGGAACATCACTGAGGATGTGTCCAGGTGCATCCATCAGAAGATGTATCGAAATGTGTGCAGTGCAAGGTGCAATGCAGTTGTTATGTCATCATATTGTTAAGACCACACAGATCCATTGCCTTTTTTCTATTAATTACAATTACACTCAGCTGGAAATCATATTTGTGTGTGGCATTCATGTGGGGAGCACAGACCCTTTTCATGAGACAATAAGTATATCATATAAATCAATACAATCAATTAGCATGTTCGGTGCATGGTTTGTTGCATTCAAGATTCAAGATTGTTTATTGTAATATGCACAGTTAAACAGACAGTTTTCCGTACAATGAAAATCTTACTTTGCTAGTCCACCCTTCAACAAGTCACACAGTTCTTTGCTAAAAATGAAAATAAGAATAAAAATATATATACAAGGCACAGTAAGTAACATAACATTATTACACATTCTGATTGACAGTCAACAGTATAAATATGGAGGTGACGTTGGGTCACAGCAGCAGTTAAAGTGTCTTTAGTGATCGAAGGTGAAAAGTGTCTACAGTGATGGTGCACAGTTCGGAGGTGGTCAAGGTAGCTCTCTTTTGTTCAAAAAGACACAAAAGTAAAAACGGGGGGGGCATCATTCACAAGTTAGCATTCACAAGCCTAATGGCCTGTGGGTAGAAACTGTTCGTCAGTCTCGTAGTCCCAGATTTCAGGCTCCTGAATCGTCTGCCTGATGGTAGGAGGCTGAAGAGACTGTGCTGGGGGTGTGTACTGTCCTTTATGATGTTGTGTGCTCTCCTGGTGGCCCTGGTAGAGTACATGTCCTGTAGTGAGGGGAAGGCTGCTCCTGATATAAACTGAGCAGTTTTAATCACTCGCTGGAGTGCCTTCCTGTCCTTAGCAGTGCAGTTTCCATACCAGACATTGATTGAGTTGGTAAGGACACTCTCAACCGTACTTCCATAGAAGTTGCTGAGAGTTTTGGGTGGCATACCAAATTTTCTCAGCCTTCTTTGGAAGTACAGTCGCTGCTGGGCTTTCTTTATTGCTTGTTGGGTGTTGTGATCCCAGGTGAGGTCCTTGCTGATGTAGGTCCGGAGGAATCTAAAGGTTTTCACCCTGTCCACCTTTGTCCCCCCTATGTACAAAGGTGTGTACTGTGCACTCCTTCTCCGTGGGTCAATAATCATCTCCTTGGTCTTGTCTGTGTTCAAGGAGAGATTATTATCCTGACACCAGGCCACCAGTTCCGCTACCTCCCTTCTGTACGCTGCCTCAGCTCACCCGGTGATCAGTCCAACGACCGTAGAATCATCTGCAAACTTGAAAAAAGAGTGAGCTCATGGTGAGCTTTTCCGATGTCCAGAAGTGCATCTCTGTTATATCTCACTGTTGCGTGCAAAAACTTTGCATTTAGGATGCAATTTATTACTAGAATAAATAAAATGAATGTTGTCGGGAGGATGACGCAAAGACGTCATCCACGGTGGGGGGCGCCATCTTGATTGTCATTGACATCAGATTGCGACTACAGACCTGTCGGTGGATGGTATCTTGCTTCAGAGCAACGTTATGGATTATTTTAACACTTCAATTTGTAACTTTTTTGAGTGGATTATTATTGACCTGAGGATTGCTTGATCACTAAGAAGATGGTTGATGAAACACTATAGTGGCGGTCTTTAGTAAATAGCTTTCACTTTAAACTGACACTAATACTTGGACTTTGAGGGACTTTCGAGAAGGAAACATTGTTGTTTCAAACTTGTGTGTGGTGTTGCTTCCTTGTTTGTGAATATTCCAAGTTAATTATCCATCCTACCTTTGTTTTTTTTATGCGATGTAGCAGTACCTAAAGTAAATGTGATAGCATGTCCTAATTACGACGATAAGATGGATAAAAAAAATACCAATAGCCGTATCATTATTTCAGAATCTTCATGGTCCTGCTGGACCAATTCAATAAGGAACTGCTACTAAAAAATATCGGTACTTGGTATGCATCCCTCGTCTTCACTATTAAGTTACAGTAAAACAAATTCCACAAAGGAAAGTACATTGCTATACACATGAAGTGCACATACATAAAGGAGTCATGTTTATTTTAACAATATAGTTTGGTATAAACTAGGGTTGTCCTGATACCAATAATTTGGTACCGATACCAAAATGTATGTCGATACTATTCAATACTTTTCAAAATAAATGGTTTTGACAAAAAGGTCAATATTGGCTTTATTTTAACAGAAAATCTTACAAAACAATAAACATGTTTCCTATAGCACTCAAAGAACAATTTTAGATTGATAGATAGTACTGTATTGATTCCTTCAGGAGAGTTCCCTAAGGAAAATTAGAAGGTTAACATATAAATTAAAGGGCATTAAACACATTGGGCTTTTCTTGTTGCACTTAAAGAACAGTTTACAATTTTCCATATTCAATCAATCAATCAATCAATCAATCAATCAATCAATCAATCAAACAAAGTTTACTTATATAGCCCTAAATCATGAGTGTCTCATAGGGCTGCACAAGCCACGACATCCTCGGCTCAGATCCCCTATAGTCTACATATAGTCTACCATAGTCAAGGATTAGGTTAAACTATAATAAAAAAAAAAATAAAAATCATATCAAATTTTTCAGGATTTATGGTTGCCACTTCTCGTCTGTGCTTTAAAAAAAATACAATAATAGTAATTACTAAAATCAAAACTATGGATAAATGTACACATATAAGGGATGAAGCAGGTCAAACACACATTGTTAAAGATGAAACACAAATTGTAGCAATTTGTTACAAAATTCAGTCACTTTACTTACACTAATTGATGTTAGATGGGCGGTCCTGACTCTGCTAATATTTAGCATCAATCCAAGCAGCTGTGTGCGCGTCTATCTACATGTGCACAACAGAGGAGCTGTTAACTTATAAATGTAGTGTATTTTTTTTTTTAAGAGAATGGCAATTTGTTGTCTGAGTGACATCAGTGAGTGAGTGAGTGGGCAAGTAAAGAGAGAGACAGGTAGCGCATACACTGT
The DNA here is from genome assembly GCF_033978795.1 of Nerophis ophidion. NCBI lineage: Eukaryota > Metazoa > Chordata > Actinopteri > Syngnathiformes > Syngnathidae > Nerophis > Nerophis ophidion. The sequence continues at coordinate 33,819,274 of NC_084621.1, read as the reverse complement.
GCAGTACAGTAATGAACGGGTCCGGTTGTGTCCTACAAAACTAACAAAAAAGCAACCAGATTGTCACAAATCGGCGGCCTCGTCATTCTGACCTGAAAACGGAGCTTAGCAGACCCATTGGTGGGTAAAGTGAAGGGTATTAACGTCTCCCCTGTGCTCCTCTACTACCGTCTGCACCAGAGCAGAACAGCAGGACAGGTGTAACAACTATTTAAACTCCTTGTGCAGGTCTGAATGCTTATTACTTATATGTTCACCTATGTTTGAAGCAAAGGCGGTTATACTAATAGCCATATTTGGTGAGGCGTGTTTTAAAGCAACACTTGAAGCATGGCGCTTCCCTGTTTAAAGCGTCACCTTTACTGTTGGTTTAGGTGCCCAAATACCTCCATGTTGCATTTCTCGCACACTCTTTTTAATAACCTGTAGAATTTTCATTTTTTGCCATTCTTCCTATCCAAGATGTTATTGCTTGTATGCACTTTGTTTGTGCGTTTTGACACACTAAACATCAAAGTCACCACCACACATCGGCATTCACATGAAAGGACGGTATTGGTACTTTCAAAGGCAGCATAGTACCGATTTTAATCAATAAGTATCACAATGCTTTATAATTACCGGTATACTGAACAACCCTAGGATAAACTGAAAAAAAGCAATACAAACGTACAGCAAAAATGTTGGCTCTCTTGTCGCTAGCTTAATGCTAACATGCAATTTACAAGCCGATTGAGAGGCTAACGAAAATGATCATTGAGATATTTTCCAACTTCTACAAATGTTTAACAAATGAGACTATGACTAGAAATGACTTAAGATATCAAATATATTTCTACTTACAAACATATAGTCCCCAAACTGTTTAATCGAATATGGCTCGCTAACTCTGTACCATCTAGCCAGTCTACTGATCACCACTATCTGTGTGTATGCGTGCTTTCGCGCGTACGGGTGGGCTGACTAACTTCGGAAGCCTGTCGCTCAAACCTCAAACTCTAAAGTAAAAGTTAAAGTACCAATGATTGTAACAAACACTAGGTGTGGTGAAATTTGTCCTCTGCATTTGACCCATCCCCTTTTTCACCCCCTGGGAGGTGAGGGGAGCAGTGTTACGCCCGGGATTCATCTTTGGTGATTTAACCCCCAATTCCAACCCTTGATGCTGAGTGCCAAGCAGGGAGTATTTGGTCCCATTTTTTATAGTCTTTGGTATGACTCGGCCGGGGTTTGAACTCACAACCCACTTATCTCAGGGCGGACAATCCAACCACTAGGCCACTGACTATGTACTTTTAAAATAATTAATGTAGTGATAGAACATGATTGCCAGGATATAAATCACCTGGAACACAAAGTCTTACCTTACTGTATTGCAATATCTTATATACTGTAAATGTGGCACCCCAGATTTACTTGTGACAGGCCACAAGTAAATGAATAAATGGGAAACGCTGAAGTAGATTAACAGTACATCAAGCGCAAAAGAGCATCATAATTAGTAGGACAGAGCAAGAAAAAAAAAGGAATACAGTTAACTTTTCTGCCAGCTCAGGGAGCAGCAGTAAATGACGCTGTTCTGCGTCACACTGGTCTCTGACTACTTCCTGCCTGCGTGTTATCTTGTGCTGCTTTATCCCTTCTGCTTCTTCCTTCTCAAGATGTCTGCAGACAAGCAGAAACGTTTGTTTGCTTTGCACTTTTTAATGGCATGTAAAACAAGTTCTTCATCAAGTTACTGTAGGAATTCAATCTGACAGGTGATGAGGCATGCTCATAGTAGCAGTTTTACTCATGCGCAGTGGGTGATCTTATCGTCCCGGTGTAGTCACAAAGTCAAGCTAAAAATTATGATGATAGGAGGTAATTATTTCCTCTTGCACACCAGCCACATTTCTGTTGAAGATATGTATCTTCTATTATACGCTCCCTCAATCATTTATTGTTAGCGACGACCTGGAAAACCTTGGGAAAATGGAAACGTTTAGGTTCATTAATGTCACTGCAGATTACGCAGCTAAATATATCTTCTATCGCACTGAATTGCATGAAAATGCTGCTTTGAATCGTGAGGACATCTGCCCTGGATTGGAAACATTGCCTGAAGCGCTTAAGCTCTCACAGCTCGGGGCATTGCAAACTATTGATCCTGTTAACACAACAGGAGCGGCAAAGGAGATATGGAAGTGTGAATAAATTAAAAGTGAACAATTAACGTCAGGGTTGACACTAGCCAACTGTTCGAGCTGGTCCATCAATATTATAGACCACTAAAGACTGTGATTTGGGGGTCACCGTTGCAATGAGAACCCCCTACTTGCCATTTTAATTTGAACATATTGACATTTTTATGGATGCCTGGTTAAGAAATATAAATTAATTGGCTTAGAGTATATTGTAGTAGGTAACATTTTATTGTATAGTGCAACCGGAAAGTATTTTACAGAGCTTCACTTTTTCCACATTTGGTATGTTAGAGCCTTATTCCAAAATGGAATACATTTCATTTTTGTCTTGAGAATTCTACCGACCATACAATGTGAAAATTTGTTTTAAAAACAATTAAGCAAATGTATTAAAAAACAAAAATCACATGTACATAGGTGGTGGTGGGTTTTCCTTCAGGATAGGGCTGGGTATATATCGATATACTTGATATATCGTGAGTTTGTCTCCGTGCAAAATAGAAAATGACTATATCTTGATATTCGAGTATACGTTCTCATGCAGTTGCTTTTAGCTGCAGGCATTACACTGCGTGCGTTTCCCACTATTTCTTGTCTCTCCTTCTCACAAAGACTTGACAAGCGCACCTTCTTACATATGTCACATACTGTCAATTGTTCAACGTCACACGCTCGCTCAGAGCAAACAGGTAGCGACATGGTAACGTTAGCTGTGATACTAGCGGACCGGTGCGGGTGGTAATAGAAGAGAGAAGGTGCAAATCTGGTAACAAATGAAGGTAGAATTAATTCCCAAGAAAAACAGCAGCGAGTCCATCATCTGGCGGTGGTTTGGCTTCATGCGGGAAGATGTTCAACAATTATGCGGCAAAAGCGTTGCTGCAAAAAGTAGCAGCACTGCTAATGTAGCATCATTTGAAAAGTCACCCCCTAGAGAATGAGTAGTGCTTGAAACTCCCCGCATGTCAACATCTCCGTTTGGTGCCACACCAACAAAATGCCAAAGCAACTATTTCCAGATCAACACTGTATGAAAAAAATAGTCAAGAACAGAAGGAAATAATGTCCACAGGAAGAACCCACATAGCGTAGGACATATATTATTTGATTTCCTTTGATGCAGCTCATTTTTATTTGACAGTTATTGACATATCTTGTGTGACATCATGCACAAAAGTGCACTTTATTTGTTTTAAACTATTGTAGTGGCGTTCTGTACAAAAAGTGCACTTTAATTTAGTGTTGTTTTTATATGTCATCTTTGTGACATCATGCATAAGAGTGCACTCGTAGCTTGTTTTAAAATGTTTCTGACAATCTTGCACTTTCTGTTTTGGAAATGACATGAATGTTTGTACCACTGCTTAATAACTGTTTAATAAATACAGTTTTGGTCAATTGAATTAGTTGTGATTTCCCTCTCTGCATGAAAGTTTAAAATAATTATATATTAATGAAGTATGAACAAGAAAGTTTTAATGTAGACACATAGAATCATCATACTGGTGTGATTATATGCATCAAGTGGTCATTCAAGGCTAAGGCAAAATATTATCGTGAAATGGCCTAAAAATATCGAGATATTAATAAAAGGCCATATCGCCCAGCCATAATTCAGGATTTATCTGTACATTGTTGCATTCATCCTGACTACTTCACTGTGGGGATGATATTGGCCGGGTGATGATCGGTGCCTGGTTTCCTCCAAACATGATGCCTGGCATTAACACCAAATAGTCTAATCTTTGTCTCATCAGACCAGAACATTTTGTTTCTCATGGTATGAGAGTCTTTCAGGTGCATTTTGGAAACATTTTTTACTAAAAAATGGCTTCCGTCTGACCACTATACCATACAGGCCTGATTGGTAGATTGTTGCAGAGGAGGTTGTCCTTCTGGAAAGATCTCCTCTCACCACAGAGGAATGCTGTAGCTCTGACAGAGTGACTATTGGGTTCTTGGTCACTTCCCTGACTAGACTAAGACAATTGTGGCAATGTCCAGAGTCATCCTAGAAGAAAACCAATGTTTCCCATTCAACCTGATAGAGCTTCAGAGGTGTGCAAAGAGGAATAGGCAAAACTGCCCAAAAATAAGTGTGCCAAGCTTGTGACATCTTAATCAAAAAGGCTTAAGGATGTAATTACTACCAAATGTGCATCAACAGAGCATTGAGCAAATGCTGTGAAAAGTTGAATGAATTTTGAGAACAAAAATGAATGTATTCAATTTTAGAATAAGGCTGTAAAATGATGATGATGATGATAGTACTTTATTTATTCCGTCAGGAGAGTTCCTTCAGGAAAATTACAATTTTCAGCACAATCCCATTCAAGATCAGACAAACATTACAGGGAGACAGAACAGGATCGCTGTTCTGTCTCCCCAAGGGGGGGGGGGAATAGAAGATTAAAATAAAATTTAAAAAATCGGTCTTAGCCTGGCCCCTGGAGTGGGGGTGCAGACTGAGGCCAAGGGAAAAAAAACAACAACTCATAGCCATAGTACACATCCCTCTTACATGTGTGTAAGAGGGAAACATCAAACATCAAAGAACACAGAGGACATTAAAGACATTAAAGCAGCAGATACAACCAGACCCTTCTACATACAGCTATGAATAAAAAGTAAAATAAACATATACACTGTGGTGGCCTCTGCGGTGTTCCACGCCATTGTCCGCTGGGGAGGAGGAAGCATGGCCAGAGACAGAAGCAGACCCAACAAAGCAACCAAGACAGCCGACTCCACTCTCGGCCAGTGTCCAGTCCGAATGGATGAGCGAGGATACGTCCAAGGTGACTGAGGTGTCCGACACCTGCTCACCCAGTCGAGACACCGCGAAGTCTCTCCTGTAAAGGCAAAATGTGGAAAAAGTGAAGTGTTGTGAATACTTTTCGAATGCTATGTATATTGTAGCTGCATAACTGATTAGTAAAAGAAACTACAACAGCAACATCTGCATTAGGTATTGTTTGCTTTTGCACAACATAAAACAATATATAAAAATAACCTATGAACATCTATTTTAGTGTTAAATAAGTAAATAGTGTATTATGTATTTTACAAGCTGCTTTGCCCCAAGTGTTATACTTTTATTTGTATTGGTAACAATCAATTTGGTATTATCCATCACTAAGGTTTACTACCTCTATAAGCTTAACCTATGTAAAGTACATTTTGGTAAGCAGAATGACCTATGTGAGAACACAACTGTTTCCAAAATGAGTGCCTCATGTTCTGAATCAACCATCAATTCCATAAAATCATTATTTTTAAGAATAAACGGTTTAACTGATTATGAAACCCTTTACTACTCCTAAGAAAATACATGTGTGTAAAGTACAGTACAAATGCAGTATTACTTCCTCATTAAATGTACATCAGAATAGGGCCAAATCTGTCCTGTACATGCAGGGTTGATGTGGTCTTGTGGCTTGTTGCTCCTTGTTCTGTGCTTTTTACACCTGGTAAACAGGAAGCTGTTATCTCTCTCCGGGTAACTCTTTCCCTGCGTCTGTTCTTGTCGCTCTCTCGGTCACTGTTTGTTCCTTTTCCTACCCCGGCTTCCCCCCTGTGAGTACATACAGTAGGTCAAGAAAGTGACAGCTCCTCTACTTCTGGGTGCATGGCCCCTTAATGGAAACCCAACAGGTCACGGCGTGAGACAATTCATCCAGAATAAGTGCGACAGAGCGGCGCGTCAAAGAAGGGTGGACCTGCTTACCTATTTTATCGTTGCTCTATTCCTGGCATTCCTGTTTTCACTTGAGTTTCCCCTTTTATTTGTCAGAACAGAGGAGCTATAGTTACACTTACATGCAATACAGTATCTTCTATTTTTGCATGAATTTAGTACCATCATAAGGTGTTGCCAGCAGAGCACGGTCTTCCTTTCTCACGCCACTGGAGATATAGGGCAGTTTTGAACGGAGGCCTGCAAGGAGGCAAAGGCGTGGGCAGTTTGTTGTTGCGAAGACAGTATGGCACTCTCTGTGACAACATATGTTACATGCAGTGTTATGTAACACATTAGAAAACTTTAGATGCAAACCAAGTGTAAACACATCATGGTGTTGTTCACACTCTTAAAGGTCCCATGTGATCGTTGGTTTCAGATACAGAGCTCGCATTTGAACAGAAACACAACATGATCAAACCTACAACCCCTATGTCTGTAGCTATCTTAAAGGGGAACATTATCACGATTTCAAAAGGGTTAAAAACAATAAAAATCAGTTCCCAGTGGCCTGTTGTATTTTTTAAGTTTTTTTTCAAAATTTTACCGGTCCCCGAATATCCTTAAAAAAAGCTATAAAGTGCTTGATTTTCGCTATTTGCGATGCGACTATCCATTTCCCTGTGAAGTCATACAGTGCTGCCAATGTAAACAGACAACGGCGAATACCACAGCAAGCTATAGCGACATTAGCTCGGATTCCGACTCGGATTTCAGCGACTTAAGCGATTTAACAGATTACGCATATATTGAAACGGATGGTTGGAGTATGAAAGTATTGAAGAAGAAACTGAAGCTATTGAGCGAATAGCTATTGACTCTATTTATAGCCATAGCATGGCCAAATAGCTGCGTTAGCATCGCCGGTAAAATGTGCGGACCAAACGATCAGGACTTTCGCATCTCTTGACACTGGAGCGACTTAAATCCTTTGATTGGTAAGTGTTTTTTTGCATTATCAATCAATCAATCAATGTTTATTTATATAGCCCCAAATCACAAATGTCTCAAAGGACTGCACAAATCATTACGAGTACAACATCCTCGGAAGAACCCACAAAAGGGCAAGGAAAACTCACACCCAGTGGGCAGGGAGAATTCACATCCAGTGGGACGCCAGTGACAATGCTGACTATGAGAAACCTTGGAGAGGACCTCAGATGTGGGCAACCCCCCCCTCTAGGGGACCGAAAGCAATGGATGTCGAGCGGGTCTAACATGTAAATGTGGGTGGAAGTAAACTTAATATAGTTGCAAATGCATCCGCAGGTTATCCATACATCTCTGCCCGATGTCTGCTTTAGCACCGCCTGTAAATAGCATGTTAGCATCGATTAGCGTAGCATGTTAGCATCGATTAGCTGGTAGTCAACATCAACAAAACTCACCTTTGTGATTTAGTTGACTTTATAGTTGCAAATGCATCTGCAGGTTATCTATACATCTCTGTGCCATGTCTGCTTTAGCACCGCCGGTAAATAGCATGTTAGCGTTGATTAGCGTAGCATGTTAGCATCGATTAGCTGGCAGTCACGCCGCAACCAAATATGTCTGATTAGCACATAAGTCAACATCAACAAAACTCCCCTTTGTGATTTCGTTGAATTTATCGTTGCAAATGCATCTGCAGGTTATCCATACATCTCTGTGTCATGTGTGTCATCGCCGGTAAAATGTGGAGACACTTTGGCACATTCAATGGGGGTCTGGCGGCAGACACTTTCGCATCTTCGGGCCAGTGGTGCAACTTGAATCCTTCCCTGTTAGTGTTGTTACACCCTCCGACAACACACCGACGAGGCATGATGTCTCCAAAGTTCAAAAAAATAGTCGAAAAAATGGAAAATAACAGAGCTGAGACCCGGTGTTTGTAATGTGTTGAAAATGAAAATGGCGGCTGTATTACCTCGGAGACGTCACGTTCTGACGTCATCGCAAAAAGAGCGATGAACAGAAAGGCGTTTATTTCGCCAAAATTCACCCATTTAGAGTTCGGAAATCGGTTAAAAAAATATATGGTCTTTTTTCTGCACCATAAAGGTATTTATTGACGCTAACATAGGTCTGGTGATAATGTTCCCCTTTAAGAGCCTCATTTTAAGATGTGTAGCAAAGCCTTTTTTTTTTTACAAGGCTGTTTCTTTAGTTTTTTGGTTTGCTAGGTTTATTGATAAAGTGGATGGTGCAGCTCGACACGCTTGGAGTGTTGAATAATCACCAGAGAACTATTACCTTCATGTTACACTACGTTGCGTCAACATCTTGGTAATTAAATAAGGTGAATGTAGCTTTTCTGGTTAAATAAATGTTGAAATACCATGCTTTACAAAAGGTTAAAAGCTGTTTGCATCACTTTACCTCTACAGTAGATATTGTTAGAGCGAGGCGATGTGGGAATAAAACTCTTATCAGATTTTTTCAGATTATTGATATTTTTGTCTTAAATAAGTGAGATGTGAAGACATCGGACGGTTATTTTTCTATTGAAATATTAAGTTTTGTTGGATGTACTAAAGAACATGATGCAACCATTTCAGATAAATAGTTAGTGCATATTCACAACAGGCATCATACACACTGTCTTACAGTATAATATTTACAGACACTGCCAATATCATTGTACAACGATCATTTTTATGTATGTTATTATTATTATTATCATTGTAATTAATTATTAGGTGGGCAGCACGGTAAGAGGGGTTAGTGCGTCTGCCTCACAATATGAAGGTCCTGAGTAGTCCTGGGTTCAATCCCGGGCTCGGGATCTTTCTGTGTGAAGTTTGCATGTCCTCCCCGTGACTGCAGGTTCCCTCCAGGTACTCCAGCTTGCTCTCACTTCCGAAGACATCCACCTGGGGATAGGTTGATTGGCAACACTCAATTGGCCCTAGTGTGTGAATGTGAGTGTGGATGTTGTCAGTCTATCTGTGTTGGCCCTGCGATGAGGTGGCGACTGGTCCAGGGTGTACCCCGCGAAGGCCCGATAGTAGCTGAGATAGCCCCCCCCCGCAACTCTAAAGGGAATAAGCGGTAGAAAATGGATGGATGGATAATTATTAAGTGTTGTGCAAGTAAGATGGTTTGAAGCATCAGACAAAAGATTGTTTACGCCAGGGGCGCTCACACTTTTTCTGCAGGTGAGCTACTTTTCAATCGACCAAGTCGAGGAGATCTACCTCATTCCTATTTATAATTTATATTTATTTATTTATGAAAGAGACATTTTTGTTAACAAGTTAATGGTGTTTAATGATAATACAAGCATGTTTAACACACATAGATTCCTTTCTTTCATGAAGACAACAATATAAGTTGGTGTATTTGATTCTGATGACTTGCATTGATTGGAATTAGACAGTGGTGCTGATAACGTCCGCATTTTCAAATGGAGGAAAAAAAAAGTCCTCGTTTCTGTCCAATACCACATGAAAGTGGTTGGATTTGGCATCTCATTTGTCCAACTTGCATACTTGTTTTTAAACACTTTGTTATGAGAGTAGCATATGTGTGTGTGGCCCTTTAATGTCTGGCAGCAAGTGAGTGACGTCAGTGAGTGTGCGGGTGGGCAAGCAAGTGAGAAAGCGGTCGCTGAGGGCGGGGGAATAATACGTTGGCATCAAACTCCGTAGCTTGCTAGCTTGTGCACGCTAGCTTTCTGAGACTCTTATTTTGTTAGCACAGGCAGGATGAAACAGGTCTTTTATGGTGAAGACAGGAACCGTGCAGTCGGTCTTTAGAGTTTTGACAGTAGGTACGGAGTCTCTAGAAATAAAATGTGTTTCTCTGCGTCCGCCCTGTTAGTGATTTTTTCATCTCACAAGATCCTCGGGTGCCGAGAATGTCAAACAACTGACGAAAGTGAAGTCTTGGTA